>NC_136376.1:80000-262500 GCF_037039965.1 Doryrhamphus excisus
GTACTGACTCCCTTCCACCTGTACTACAGTCTATCACGGAGCTATATGAACACGCTGGCATGGTACTGACTCCCTTCCACCTGTACTACGGCCTATCCTGGAGCTGTCACTTTATAAATCTCATTTAAAAAACAATTTATTCAGACTGGCATGTGATTTTCATAGCTGTCAAACTGGAGCCATTAAGGTTTTACTAATTAGTTTGGATTCTTACAGCAATAGGGGACAAAGTGAGTCCCTAGTCGGCTCAATACGCTTGTTGGCAACCCTACGTGACACAGCACACATGTTGGGTTTGCTGCTGCATGCCAATCCTTTTTTTTTTTAAAGATACATGTTTGCATTTATCGACATGTGCCTATCACGTGTTTTTTACAGAAATCAACTGACACTAATTGGTGGCCGAATATAAGATATAGTTTGAGTGCAATCAAGTTAATTAAAAGGTTTAGAACAGCTCTAAGCAGGCCCTGTGATTGGCTGACGACCAGTCCAGGGTGTACCCCGCCTCTCGCCCGAAGACAGCTGGGATAGGCTCCAGCTCCAGCAGCCCCACCGACCCTCGTGAGGACAAGCGGTAGAAAATGAATGAATGAATGAATGAGCTCTAAGCAGTGAAATCTGACAAGAGTCAATACAAAGGTTGACTTTCCAACAAAAAAAAAGACCCTCAGACCCTTACCTGATTTGCATCTACCAGAGCCGCCGCAGTCTCTGCAAAGGAAGCAACACAAAGACGTGGTTACACAGCTCTCAAACCAAGCAGGCCTGAAAGGTAAAACACCTTATATGTAAATACAGTAAGTGAATGCAACTCAATCTATTGGTGGGACTTGGCACAGACACAGCAGGCCAAAGCCTCAGTGAGGATGCATACTGGACTTGACCCACCACCAGACAGTGGAGCCTGTGGAAGGGTTTCCAAACTGAACAAGTTCCCATCAGAATGTAGTAGAAATACTGAGGTACCTCTGCTATTCACTTGTTTCGAAATGACAGACAAAACCATAGGAAATCCAGTTTATGCATTTGGGACACACAAAAATATTGAGAAGGGATATATAATATTTAAAAAGGGAATAATTAGCGTGTTACATGCAGGAAAAATGAAAAATCATTCCAAATGAGAGGAACTTATTGGTGATGCCGAATTACGGAAAATCTTAGTGAGATGGAATGGAAGAGTTTCTCACCTTCTGCATCAATGGCTGCCACTCAACGTTCTTGGCCCCATGGTGTGTTATTTAGCAAAAATAACACACACACGCAAAAAAAAGCACGGCTAAAGAGTTGCATTGCTTGTGTACTTACTTCATTTTGGCAAACATTTCTTATGAAAACTGAGCGTACATAAACCGAGGTTTGACTGTAATAAAAAGCAAAGCACTGTGGAATGGTAAAGCATAAACATCTGCTTCAAGACGACTGAAATAATCAGTTCCAGAGTCAAGGCGTCAACATGTCATGGTGTTTCAATTAGCGTGTGTAAATATACGGCTGTGGCTCATAGCTGGACATCGCATGCGTGCACGCTAGCATCACGACAAGCAGAGCTGCAGAAGAAAGGCTGACGACTGGCGCTAACAACAGCCGACAACTGGCAGCAGAACCAGAATTGCAACCAGTTAAGGATATGAGGGCATGTTTGGATAAAGCGCCTCCAACATTTGCTTGCTTATAACAACATGCAACTGTGTCACTGTTTAACCGATGCATCTTTGGAGTAAGTAAATATTTTCTTTTTTTCTTTTTAAATAAAATCATGCTGCAGATTTTACTCGCAAAATAATGTGCATCCACCAAGAAGACGTAACCCGGGTTCAAGCTCAGCAACACCCTCTCAGCAACACCCTGTGCTTGAGTAATATTCAAATATGAAGTGGATTCATGTGTTCAATCAGATAAAGTCACACTTGGCAGATGTCCTGGCTGGTTGATGACACATGCAGTAATCCCTTAGGAGACATTCCCCAATTCCAAAAAACAGTATGCCGCTTAATTATTAGTACCACATTGGAGCAGATCCTCAAGGATGATGACTGTGTGTGTGTGGGCGGAAGGAGGATCGCGGTGTAAAAAAATTGGGTTTGCTGCTGATGATTTGGTGCATAAATATAAACAACTGCAACTGCAGAACCAGAGGAACAAATCAATAATAACCTTCATATTGGCAATAAGTGGTCATTCACATCAACAGCAGAAGTAAGTTTGCAAATTATAACGATATCAGACAATACTCGGTACACTATACTCAATTTAAGCAACCCTTCAAAATAATCGCCATCTCAGAAACTTGGATCAACGCAGACGAAGGCGCAATGAAGTGCACAATGCCACTTCTTGGAGATCCACACTCTGTCGCAGACAAACACAGCTCATTAGCATAAAATCTACCAAGACACACAACATTGGGTTTCCAGTAGGAAAGGGGTCTCAATTCCAGCATCAGGACAAGATGTTGGAAACTACACTACACTTCTGATACACTTTTGAGAAACCTTCAGAGACCTTTGCTGGTTGCGGTTTGCAGAGCATCTTACTGTTTCAAATATGCAAATAAAGTATGTGGGATATTAGCACGTGTAGACCTCCACATCACGAAACAGGAGCTTGTTATAATACAGCGCCTTGCTTTGAATAAACATTAACAAAGATGGCAGAATTGTGTTTTTTTGAGCAAAACACTACATCGTCGCATCTGGGGTAGAAAAACCTTCATGTCAAGTCAAAGTGCAGTCTGCAAATGAGAACTTGTTTATTACGACTATTGACACTTTATTTAGTCTTGACTCAGTGAGTAGAATTCTTCTACTACTTCCAGTCACTACAAAAGTTGACTAGCAAAGTCACACAGCAGTGACATACGTTGCACAGGGATGCCTGCTAGCCACTAGATGGCAGAAGATCTCACAGGACATCCTTGCCCCTGCTAGTGCTTACATCACAATAACAACGTCATTGGCAAGAGAGCATTATTACGTATCTCTGAACAGCAAGCATTTTTGAAGAAACGGGTTTGATATCCTGCAGGGCTTGGATGCCTGAACTGAAACTTTATTCCTGATGTCAGGCGTATCCAGAATGCAGCAATGGCATATTCTAACAATACCATTGCTAAAAAAAGTGGAAAAAGATCAAAAGGCATAACATCATGAGAAAAAGTTGCAATGCAGATGGCAAGAGCTGGGGGTATCCAATATTGGCAAAAAATAGATATGGGTTCCTATTCTGTATGTTTTTGTATGCTCTGTATGTTTTTTTCCTGAAGATGATAATATATTGAGTGACGACATTGTGTTGTTGGGAATGGTGGAGACAGGGATCCGACCATTTGATTCTAGCAGCGCATGTAGACAAGAGATTGGAATATTCCTTTCCATGTATACCATTGTTTTCGGAAAAGTCATTCGGAAAGATTCCATTCGGAAAAAGGAAAAGCTCCTCATGTAAACGTGGCTATTGTTGCGAATGGCGATTAGTCAGGATTAATTTGTTAAAAATCTGTGATTTTCAATCATTTGATAGCCCTAAAATATATATATCTTAGCATAATGGATTGGTTTTAGCATTTTTTACAAAATAAAAACATATGAAAAACGGCCATCCATATCCTTTTTTTAAATTCCAGCATGCAGCCCCCCGTGGAACAGGTTTGAAGACTTCAGGATCACTAGCATAGTAATCCCTGTTAATAGTGAACATATCAAAATAAGATTCAACGTATCTATTTCAGCATTGTATGTTCATATCCAGCTGCACGGGGCTTGCTGGTCATGGAAAGATGACTCAATAGGTTAGCATGTTTTCCTACCAGGGAGGATTTAGGACATTTTATCATCAACATTCAGGGTCTGAAGTGTTTGGTTTGTTTCTGACTAATGCTTAAATAAGCATAACTGGAAGGATATCAATACCTCTTATAACAAATGTGATTTGGCACCGATTCAAGACTTTGAACTGAGAATGACAAATGCCTCATCTGCCTCATCTGCGCTGAGACGTTTCCATGACAGCGCTGATCCTAATTGCATTTGTTCTGGGACCAGATGTCCCCTGCCCAGACAGCGTATTTCATTAAAGACTGCCTGCATACGTCACTCATTTGGTTCATGATGGTGCAGGGCCATGCACACACACGTACAATGATTGGGTATGTCAGGTACACACTGTGGCATTTACTCACTCAGTGGGAGGGTTGAGGTCCTCTGACTTGGTCTCGAAGAACTTCAGAACCTCCTCGCTTTGGGAAATGTGGGTGGGAAGCTTCATCAGAGCCTGTGTGAGGGAGCAAGGAGGCTTCTGTTTGGCACGCGTTCTAAACAAAAACTTACAACTGTTGTAAAACAGCCGCTATGTTTACATGCAGTCAAATAACCCCATGATAACCAAAATATTATCAATTACACTGTTGCACACAGACATACAAAACCAATAACCCTTTTGAAAAACCCGAATATGCTCATATTCCCTTTTTTAAAAAACAAATATTACCCCTAGGTTACTCCTTTTCTAACCTGAATATTGGTCCATGTATACGCCTATCGGGATATCCCCATCGAAAGGAATTTGAAAACATGGCGGCACACAAAACTGCACATTTTTGGAGCGAGGAAGAAACTAACCATCTCATTAATGTGGTGAAAGACAAAAACATGTTTATGTCCTTTATAGACAAGCACTACCGGCCCCGGGTTGTTCATTATACGCCTTGCTGCTGTTTTTATTTTTGTATACAGGAAGAAGAAGCGGAAATGATGCGCATTGCGTCATGGCGTTCTCCGCGCATCGCTGTTTTGATCAGGATATCCCGATGGTTTACAATTACCATGTATACAGGAATAACCTGTTTGCTCAGGCATGTAAACGGGTTATTCTTAATGTTTCAGAAAGCGAAATATTGACCTTAACCGGAATATCAGCTGTAACGTAGTGAGTGGAGTTTGCTTTGAATAGTAATGAGTAAACAGCTGATACATCTGTAACTTAACAGCGAGTGAGATGGGAAGACCAGGTGGAGATGTGGAGGGGAAGGAAGGAAGGTTTCTGAGCCAGGAGTAAAGCCCAGAGGGGCGATATAGAAAAACAATCATTTGTCTCAAGCAGCTGCGGCGGACGCATAAATAAACCATTGTAAAAACCATTTAAAAGGATGGTTCGGATGGGACGGTTGCTTGCATTGGGGTCAGGAGTAACCCCCCCAGATCCAGCAAATGAGGCGATGAAAAATGCCTGCTGTATCTGGCAGGGAACACCCACTTAACATTTTACTAAAGTTTTGGTCAATGTAGTTTCCTTCAAGGTCCTGTCATGTTTTGGCATGGTCTTGACACCAGGATGCAGAGAAAAGGTCTTTACTGTAATTTCCAGTGTATAAGCTGCTACTTTTTCTTAAACTTTGACCCCGGCAGCTTATATAGTGGGGTGGTTAATTTATGCCTCATTTATTTAGAACTTCTATGATTTGTTGAAATACTGTGCCACTCGTGAGTCAGTGATAAAACGGCAGGTCTTTCTTTGGCAGGAGCCAATCACAAGCTATCAGTGCAATCACATTGTGACCGTCTCTCCAACTTGGCCCGGGTCTTCCCTGAAGCCTCCTACCGGTTGGACGTGCAACGAACATAACTAACAAAGCCCACATTGTTAAATGATTTGCTTTTTTAGATTTTCCCTGAGGAGGTGGGTGTGAACACAGAGCAGGCTAATCTAGCTGGGGGGGCGGGGTGTCACAGTGGGAAAACCATCATGAAAACCTGCAACTTTGAAAATGACCATTTGAGAGCCTCTTCTCCCAAAAGTAAAGCAAAGAAGTGGTGGAGATGATCAATTATTCTTACCTTTGGTACTCAAGGGACACTTGCATGGGGGGGGGGCTTTAAAAGGAAAAGTTTTAAAAAGATGTTGCATATTTTCCACAAGCCTCATGCAAAACATGAGCATATGTCTTTCCCTTTCATGTACAATCTCAAGAGACAAAAACATCAAAATACAGAAGAAGTCCTTTTGTGGTGTCGTGACACAGCACCTCGTTCACAGTCACACTCAATGTCTCGGGCACGCGTATGGTAAGCTGAAAAGTTGATGAATTCATTGGTTGAATTCCTTTCTGCCTTCAAGCAGAGCACGCTGCCACTTCCTTGGTTTCCTTCAAAGGCTCCCTATTTACATAGGCAACAGGAAATGAGCAGTGCAGATAGAGCAGCAGCTTTCCTGTTCGGCCTGAGACGGAAGACAAATACTCCAAGCCTGAGCTACAAATGGTCTAGCGCTGTGAATAGGAATAATGCAGCGATAACGTGTCCCCCTGCCCTCCAGTCTCTGTCATTTTATGACCTTGAAAAATTACATTTCATTGTATAGCCAAGGCAATTATAGTTGTGCGGTTGAGATGTGTACTCTTGGTCTTACTTTGCAATAGTTGTCCAAGTGCTTGAGTCTTTTGACAGCTACATCTCTGATGTGACTTCGACGAAACAAGACTTTACCTAGAAAGAAACAGCATGTGGTCAATTACATGTATCCCTGTAAACAATAAAATGTCATCACACCAAACACCCAATCAAACCACAAAAGACTTCTGACTTAGGTTTCAGCACCAAGTCCTTAAAAACAGACTAAACATGACTAAAACTGCTAATGTCATCTTACAACAACTGGGAAATACTGCTATTGTCCATAAATCATGCGGTCTTATACGTCACCTGGCAAGAAAGGAATAATCCGCTTTTTGGGGTCCTTCTGTCCTCCTTCAATGGGGAATTTGTCAAGAATCCGCATCTGTAAGTGAAGAAAAGATTGCAATATGATTATTGTGATGGGAGAACTCGGGCCTTCTATTCATGCTGTTACACCACACACTCGACTTGATGAAGCGCAAAAGTCATCACAAAAAAAGAGCAGGTCAACGAGCATTGATCATTAGTTACTATATCCTGTATTTACGTATACGCCGTACAAAGTTTTTTTTCATTCATTAGTCTTTAGGATTTTATTGATTTTTATTTTGTTTTCCATTCCTTAGTTTACTTCTTGATTTGTATTTTTTTCCATTTTCATCTGCTGTTACACATCTCCCACTTGTATTATTTTCTCTCCCTCCATTAGAACATGTACTGCGTATGGATGAGGGGTAGGATTAAATAAGTTCTGCTTCATCGTTCTGCTTTTTTCCTCGTGTTCAACTGTGCAATTGTAAACCGATATACAATATTTGTCAAGATATTTCAAACGAATAAAACCATGACCATAAGCCATGCAGACAATGCTTCAACGCCGCCTACAGTTGACGCTTCCTCTTTTGAAATAAATCCAGGTGATACAATCCACATAACGTACACAGTATTTGCATAGCTATCCTCCCTGCTTTGCCTTTTTCCAGCTGTGCTTTGGCAAGCAGCAACGCCTGAGGGTGTCTATGGAATGGAATGGAATGGCCTTTATTGTCATTATACAAGATGTACAACGAAATTGGAGAGCTTCTCCTTTCAGTGCAGTAGTCAAGTTTAAAAAACAAAAAAGTATATAAAGTAGTGTAAAAAAGACAATTTAACAAGATATCTTTTTTTTTACGAGGAGGAGAGTCTAGACTCGGCCTACCAGCACCAGGTGGACAAACAGGACAAAAGCTTGGGCTTCCTGTGGCATATCAGGTGGTTTTGGCTTCTCCTGCACTCATCTGCGAACTTGACAATTTCTCCACTTTTTTCCTCACGCCCTGACATTCCCCTCCCCTCCGCCCAAAGCTTGGGAGGTTAAGAGACGTGGTTTCCTTCAAAGAGAGTAACATTGTCATCGGGAGTGAAATGCTGACTCATGATGGCACACTTGCTTCAATGAGCAGAAACCCCGGTGAAAAGATATCATGTTTTCTTGGGGTACCACAGCCATGAAGTACGTCAAGCCAGTTTTGTTTAACTGTATGATTTATACATATTTTCATTGTCATATTCATCATTTTCATGATGAGGAAGCATTATTCACATAAGCAAGTTTGGCATACTGGTTAGAATTTGCTATGCTACAAATAAGAACTGCATGCAGGAGACAAATGGACAATTAGTTTCCGAGTCCTGTCTGTCCAAGACATGCGTCCAATTCCAAATCATTTAAGATGAACATACAAAGAAGCGGGTTCTCTGCTGAGGTCTGTGCTCTTATGCTGTGCTAAACTTTCCTTCTTTTGCAAATGTGCTCCCTCCCGGATGGGTTGTGCTCACTCAACACTTCTGGAGAAATGATGACATCATCCCATGGGACCGGCCTGGATAGACTCGCAGCTCCACCCAAACAAGTATGGAAGGTGCTCTTGTGGCGACAGCTGGCGTGAACTTAGAACGAAGGTCATACAAGTCCAACATGTAGAGAAATACTGTCCAGTGCATACTCATTACAAGCTAGTACATAGGCCAAGTGATGCCATGGCAACTTTCCCTGCGTATTTCATATTGCACACGCGATATCAAAATTGTCTTATGAGGAGGGAGTATAGTGATGGGAGAGCTCAGCACTCCATGTGTCCTTCATTTGAAGCATCTGACCTAATAGAACTCACAGGGCTGGACAAATAAACAACAACACTGTGGAAGAGACAAGGGAACCTTCTTCCCGAGAGGAATCTCAAGCAGGCGGAGCTTGGAGGAATGTTGGAGTGGGCAAGACAATATGGCTGCTGTTTTGACGTATTCAACACTTGACAAGTGCAGCAGGCTCTTTGCAAGACACATCAAGTCTTGTGATGTCAACTCACTCTAGTGTAGGGGTCAGCAACCCACGGCTCCAGAGCCGCATGTGGTTCTTCAGCCTCTTTGTTGTGGCTCCCTTGATAATGCTCACTTATTTTTTTAACACCCAAATGGGGAAAATATGCATCTTTGTAAAATTCCGACTTTCTGTGAGACCCTGAATGAATCCTGGCTGAGTTCTGACGAGTGATTGGATGAGCTGAGAAATGGAGGGGAAGCTGGTGATTGGCTGCCTGCTATGTCGGGATGTTACAAAGGGTGACCAGACTTTTACAACAAAGGGAAAAACAAAGGTCTTTCTGGTTCTAAATCTACAAGAACCAAAGTTGATAGCGTTTTCCCCAACATACGTACGTTCCTCCCTCGATAGCAATCCCACATCAATATCATTACCTGGTCTGCATACTTCCATTTACACCACATCAACTGCTATTCTTGTTCACAGCCTGCTTACCTCCCGTATTGATTATTGCACCCCCCCCCAGTCCATGTTCTAAATGTTCTCATTTCATCTCCAAATGTTTCCTCCTCCTCAAACTATTGGCCCTCATCTTCTCTCTGTTCTCTATCAAACCAGATTGCCATCCAAAAATCATTGCAACTAACAAGATTTTTGCATGACGTTTCAAAACCAAGCGAGGGCTTACACACATACACACACACACACACACACACACACACCAAAAACCACCTTTGGAACGCAGCGATATGCACAATCCACTGAGGCTGGGGGGCATGGAGGCTGAAAACTCACTTGGTTCCCCGGATAAACTGCAAGACACAATGGCCGCTTCTAGAGAACACCAGCAGCTTTGCAGATCAGCCCTATTCTGCCATGAAACAGGATAACGTGCTAATGTCTGCACATAGATTACAGGAGGGCAAAGCACATTTAAGCCAAGCGGCATGGAAGAAATGGCGAATATGATTGAACGTTACATACACAAGAGATGGTTTCAAGCATTAGCAATTGTCCTCTTGAATCATGTAAAATGTTACACGTGACCTTTCTTTGTTTTGCACTCTGAATTGATACATATCAGATGAGATCACATTTGTCAAATGGCTCTTTGTTCCCCCGCCCCGTGTCAGCTTGTAGAAAGTATAAAACAAGCAATTGTGCTCCAAAAACCGAGAGGCATCTGGAGCTGGATAGCAGGCGTCAAAGTTCAGTTTCAAAGTTCAGAGGGGGAAAACATATTGGGACAAATCAGTGGATGGACTATTACGTGATGAGTACAAAGACGCTATACTGCTGGTCCTCGGTTTATGGCGGTTGGTGGCTACAAATGTGCTCCCGTACATGCACAATTTCACTGGGAATCCAAACACACGCACACACACACTGGTCACCCTTGAGCATGTTCTAGGATCTGCTCATAAGAAAGCCATGGAAATAACCAAGCAGCATTGTGTATTTTTGCTTTCCTTTTTATTATTACCTTATTTACTTCTTGTATTTACTTTTTTATGATTGTATTTTATGTCCCTCTGTTCCGTGTACAGTGTTAGTGACTTACGTGCCAAATTAGGAATGAGCTTCAACTTACACTAACCTTTGACCTACAATATGTCATTGGAATGGAACATGTTGGTAAGCTGAAGACCACCTCTATTCATACAAGCATAGCATATACAGTATAAAGGTTGTCAGCATCAGTAAAAACTGTGGGTGCAATGGTATCCCATAATCATTGCTTTGGTGCATACGTATCAGCAGTTATATGTCCTGTGCTTCACATATGTTCCGTGTAGGAACGCACCATAACCAAATATTCCATTATGGATGCTGTGTCACAGTAGTAAAGTTATTTAATAATAACAATAATAAGACATTTTATTTGTACAGCGCCTTTCAGGATACTGAAAGACGCTTGTTTCATCCATCTCCTAAAGAGCATTTGCTCAATATTGATCATTACCTCTCTGTGTGCTTCACCCTTGAGACTTCACTGATTCTTCAAACTATAAAAAAGTTGTACTTCCCACCCACTTTGCGTGTACAGCTGCTGGTCGTCACAGATAACCATAGCCAGAAACAACACCTCTACAGCCGGATGGACATTTCCTTGTTATTAGCATGAGAGCACAGCACAAAGAGTTTCCTCTGCTGTATGGCTCTGAAGGCCAGGAAAAGTTGGATAAATAGACGTAATAGCAGCGTGACTGCAAGTTGACTGCAGCGTGTCTGGCTGCACACTACCATACCGTAACTTTGCCTTTGAACATAATGAAGTTTGATTCAAAGGTCTGAAAAATGCCTGTGAGGATCTTCACGCATGCGATTGTACTGTCAGGGTAGTGAAGGGGTGGCAACTGGACTGTTCAGCTTGTCTTAGAAGATGTTCACCTCTCATCCGAGCAGGCTTCATCAGTTCATGCTCAAAGACTAGGTAGGGCACACAGCTTTCAGACTAGATAGGACAGCTCTAGTCTAGACTTTGTCTATGTGCCTGTTTCCAGGAGAAATCCATTAGTCTTGGCAGACCAATCCATCACCCAAAAGGTCAAGTTGATGCCAACCCCTGAGTTTTACGCTGGAGGTTGGCGAAGGAAACAAACCCCAAACCATTCTTTTGGCCAGTGTGATTTACCTGCAGGTCAAAAAATTTGCTGTATCTCCTGTAGATGACGTGGGAATTGGAATCCGAGTAGGTCACGTTGACAAGGTACACCTGGTGAGAGAAGAGCATCACTGTAAGTCCCATTTGTCAGAGACACCACCATACCATATTCAAATACCCAAAAGCGCACTCCCTCCTCTCTTAACTTCTTTGAGACAAAGGTCAAATAAACAAATTAAAATGTGTGCTTCACTGAAACTTGTAAAACCAGCAGGGTTTAACTAGAGGTTCTACAGGATCAATGGATCTGGGAGAACATGGCATGCCTGTAAATGATGTTTTACTTTAGGCTGCATTCACACTTGTGGTTTGCTACTCTGGTATGGACCAAATATATGAAAAGATTCTTGGTGCACACTCAAGTTCAGACTGCTCTTTTTGCCGAGGCTGTGTAGCAAGGGTGCGTTCACACGTGTTTGGCTCAAACTAACTCGGTGTGTTTTCCCTGTTTCCATGCTTCTGAAAATCACAAATCTTTTTCTAAACCTTAGGTCCGGTCCTGTCCTGTGCGGACAGAATGCAGCCTTTGATGCATGAACACGACTCTTCTTCATCAAATGACGTGCTCCCATGGAGAGAAGACAAAACACTCCGTGGCTAAACGCATGTCCTTTAAAAAAATCCCTTTTTGCATCGACAATTTGGAGCCTGTAAGCACTTCGGTGCATCCTGTGGTTTTTCCAGAAAAAAAAAGGCTGAACTTAATGCAAGTCAACCCCGGCGCTTGGCCCGACACGCAGCCTTCACACATTTGGTGACAGCATGCAAGGATGAGTTGCAAGGCAGCCTGCAGTGTGCACCGTTTATTATAGCGCAGGAAGGAGGTCTACGGCAGTTCTCTAATTATATACACACACACAGCATGTGCGTATGTGTGTAATGTTGTAAAATATCATTCACCAAAAAGGCAGCTGAATGAAAAGGTAACTGCAACATTCCCAAAAGAAATGTCATACTTGGAAGTATTCAATTCCAAGAAGTTTGTTGTTATTTCACTATTGCATCCCGCTCAAAGCGAGGGTAAACAGGGACGAGTGCAGCGTTATATGTCCCTGCAAGAACGTTACACTCCAACACTTGGGGGTTGGAGTGTAACGGACCAAAGACAAAGGGTCGCTTCTTTCCTCCCCTCAAAGCGGATGAGCATTTTCAGTTGCTTAGCTCATTGATAATGAGATGATTTCTTTCCTTCTTCTACTTCCCCAAGGGGACTTCCCTAACCTCTGGCTTCCTTCCCATGGGAGTGTCTCAGTCTGCTCCTTCTGCTTAGTGGCCCGGGGGGAATATGACACCCCCCTGCCGGCTCAGCACAAGATGGATGATGCAATTGATCCGAACGCTCAGGTTAATTCATCAAATTTGATCCAGGATGGGACTAACTGATTTTTGCCATTCCAGTGAGACGACACAATAAAGTCCAACACACAAAAATGCTTTTGTCCACAAAGATACAAGAAACTTGTTTTTAATCACCTCCGGCTCAATCTTGCCTCCTCAGGTACAAAGTGGTATTGCACCAACTTATACTCGTACAAAGGAGGATTTGAATCATCGCTGTGGTGATTGCATAATCAGGCAACAAAAGCTGTAATGTACAAGGATTTTATTCGATCACTTATTGCACAGATTACATTTAAAATAACTAATACTTTGTCTCTGTAGTGATACCACTCACAATTTAAAGCACGGATTGGAACTTGTTTTGCTGTACAAAACTGATTAGATCAAATTAAATGTTTAGGCAAGATCATGCTCTGGTGGGCTGTATATGGACCTTGGCCTGCAGGTTGCCCACCTCGGAACTTAAAGCATGTCAGCCTTTGCAAGTATTAACAGAGTACTACAGCAGAGATGACTGGATGTATGCGGTATTTTGCAATAACTCTTTGGATTGTAGTATTAACAGAATACTACAGCAGAGATAACTCGCGTTAGCAATAAAACTTTGGACAATTTGGAATCTAACCTGATGGTGATTATAATAAAGTAAAAAAACGGATGCATTACTGATCACGTTAAGTTCGTTGAGAGGTATAAGAGCTATAAGAGGGACGTATAAGAGGTATAACAGGTAAAAGAGGTACATATAAGAGGGACTATAAGAGGTACGTATAAGAGGTATACGAGGTATATATAAGACGTATAAGAGGTATAAGAGGTATAAGAGGGCCGTATAAGAGGTATGTCTAAGAGGTATAAGAGGGACTTATAAGAGGTATAAGAGTACAACTTACGTAGTGTTTGGACGGATTCCTTCTCTTCTGGACATCCACAACATTGACATCAAGGACAGTCCTCAGCTGCATTTCGACCCAACGTCAGAGTTTCACCACAGACCAGAAAGAAGATTATCTGCCCATGGAAGCAAAGGAACGAGAAAACTTTCTTTAGGTAAAAACTTGAGGTAAAAACTCCACGCATCCACGAAGATGGTTTCTGGCGGTCTCGGTGTCTCTTCTGTGGCCTGTGAGAAACATGACAGCGCAGTAAAAGTGGCGTTTAACCAAGTTCTCCTCCCCGAAGGAGGGGCCCAAAAGGGGAGGCAGGGTGGGTGTGCAGGGCGGTCCCGTATCCAGCTGGCCTGCACCCTGCATGCTTGGGCTCCGTCATAAAGGACAAGAGGCTCCCAACTGCAATCACTCTTTACTCTTTACACTTTTATGTTGGAAAATAAATGCAGAAAGACTTATTGTAAACACTTGGCTGTTCGTTTCGATGGAACCAATTGAACCAATGGAACCAAGTACAGACAAGTGAAAACTACCTCGTCCAGCTCATTAAGAGAACACCGAAGGTTTGCAGCTATCAAAAATGCTCACACATAAAAATAAGACATATTCAGTTATTTGCCTTTTTTTGTTTAGTACATAATTCCACGTGTTCATTCATAGTTTTGAGAATCTGTCAAATAGTTATGGAAATAAAGAAACATTAAATGTGAAGGTTCCGCACTGTTTTTAAGTTTTAAATCGACGGTGTAGCTAGCTCGACATGTGATGACAATACAACAATTAAGAAGATCAAAACCAATACTTTGCCTTTTTAAGGGTTTGTGATTACTTCGGTGGTAGTTTTCCGTTACACCGGATACACACCAGATGCGGGTCGCTTACGTCACGTCCGTAGCCTTTTACGCGCGTAGATTTAAAAAGCTCAATTCACATCTGGGGCGCCAGGTGCAGCGTCGCCTATTCCCCAGCTCTGTCGCCCCTTTGCTCGTTTTGGAATACAACTCGATTTGCATACTAAAAGTCAGTTACTTAAAAGTAGCCCCATTAAACGGTCTAAAAGGCTTCCATTTAGGTGTATTCCCTTTTTAGCGTGTTCTAAAATGTGCCCTACAGCTAACTAAAGTAACAAAAGACATCTCCAGAAAGTTCAATGAGTGCTCCAAGCCTCGGCTGGGGCTTCCGTGTAAAAGGCAAGGAAGCCGGGGGAATGCAGGAAGTTGGTAGGGCATGGTCTGCTATCATGTTAATAAGTGTTACATGTTATGTTAACGGCGAGTAGTCGTTTCGCCACTTTCAGTGACACAGTATAACACAATATTGAGAATATAGACGCCTTGGAAAGTACACGAATTAGACGAAACATAAATGGTAAGCTAAAGATGTCAATGTTAAGGTTGCGAAATGTGTATAATACTGGGTAAATCGTCGTGCTTTTATTGTGAATGTTGTGACGGAAACAGTCCTGACGAAAACTAACTTGACTGTAGCTGGCCAACTTCAGTATGGCGGTCAGCTAACGAAAGCGAGGGGCGTCTTGATGTTCCATGATGATGGTGGTGACGTTAAAATAAGGCGCGTCGGCACTTGGATGATTATGCTCGGAAGCGGCGCTGTGATCGACTCGACTGTTCCCAACATAAGGAATAGCCAACAGGAATAGCCTTTCGGAACAGACAACTCTTCTGTGGTGCCTCCGCCTGTCGACTGACCCAGACGACTAGCTTTGAGATGGCAGCTGCAGTCCAAGGAAGTTGGAATTGATCATCATTACAATTTTTATTGACAACATAATAGCCAAAACAGCTCCGCATCGTTCTTAGCGGAAATCACAAAGGGCGGCATAGCAACACCCACTCAAAGAAGGATGTCCTTTTTTAATTTTCGCAAGATTTTCAAGTTGGGGCCCGACAGGAAGAAGAAGCAGTACGAGCATGTGCACAGAGACGTTAACCCTGAGGAGATTTGGGACATCATCGGGGAACTCGGCGATGGAGCCTTTGGGAAAGTCTACAAGGTATTTTATTGTCCCTTTGGCTTTGTATTGCCGTGACACCTGCTCGTCAAGTTCTAAGACGTGGTTGTGACAGACCATCATGGTCGATCAGACAGATGACGCGATGTCAACTCGTATATGTTGGGAGGAGTGACATTTCCAGAGCTGGAGCCAATCCCAGGTTGGTGCAGGGGAGAGACAGTAGAGGCAGTCACATGACAACAACATTAGGGTCATTGGGGCGCTGGAGTCCATCCCAGCTGGTATTTCCAGGTTATCAGTCAAACATATAAAGCAGGGGAACTTCACTCTGTAGGTGGCCAATAAGACCACTTCTGACAAGGACCCCGTCTCCTGGCTCTGCCGGTTGGATTACCTGTTGAGAGACAGAGGGGTCCTCAGCTGGCTGACATATATCTTTTTCTTTTACTAACGTCTGTCACGTATAATCTGCTAAATTTGAGTCTTGTGTTTCCAATTGTTTCTTAAATGAGGCAGTCGATATGGTCTACCAATAGGGAGTTCATCCGTTCATTGATTTTATGTTAATGTACAGCTTCACAAAATGAAGACATTGTATCCACGGCTATTTGGTTTCCGCCATACACCGTGGTATAATGTCTTTGCAAAGTGCTTTTGCCACCGTCAAGGAATCAGGATGTTTAGTGGGAAAGAATTCTATCCATTTTGATGGATATATATATATATATATATATATATATATATATATATATATATATATATATATATATATATATATATATATATATATATATATATATATATATATATATATATATATATATATATATATATATATATATATATATATATATATATATATATATATATATATATATATATATATATATATATATATATATATATATATATATATATATATATATATATATATATATATATATATATATATATATATATATATATATATATATATATATATAATATATATAATGGAGAAAGTGCAGGCCATTCCATTTGAGGTACACCAGTCTCCAACAGCCATTCCCTCGATGAGCAGGAGCATTGTCGTTCATGAAGATGAAATTAGGCCTGCGTTGTTCATGTAGGGGCACAATCACTGGATTCATGTTATTCAGGTAGTATGGGCTTGTCACAAAGTGTAGGGCAGTTCTGTACCAACTGGACACCCCTGCCCACACTGTAACACCGCCAGCACTAAAAGCTCGCCTGGTGGCAATAGTGGCTGATGCATGGCGCTCTCCCTGACGTCTCCTACATCGTTGCTGGCCATCCTTTCTGCTCGGTGTGAATGGACTTTCATCAGAGAACAGCACTAAGGCCCACCAGTCCCTCGTCCAGCGTAAATGCTCCCTGGCCATGCCAGACGATGACACCTGGGGCTGGTGGTGTGGTCAGGTACGCCGTGCAGGTCGTCTTGACTATGTGTGTGTGTGTATATATACACGTATATATGTGTGTGTATATATTTATATATACACACATATATATATGTGTGTGTATAAGTTGCTGTGAGGAAAGCCTTGAGTCGGTTGTTGCAAGTTGATTTATGGATGCGTCACAGGACTTATGCCATGGTGCGTGTACAGTTGTGGATGGAATCATAGACATTCAAATGTAATGGTTTTCATTTTTCAATGTGTGATATCACTTGACATATTGTATAGACAAATATGGACACTGATGTCAGCCTGTACAGATGGAAAGAGTGTGTCAGGTTAGAACATAGGGGTACTTGTTCCTATAACACTCCATTTCCTCTTACTCCCTGAAGTTGTGTCTGAGTTCATAACAACTTCCCCGCTACTCCAAAATCACTGACCAGTTAGTGTGACCTCTGACTTGTTCCTGGACAAGCATCACTCCTGACCTCACTATAAGTTAGAGAAACATGCAAGCTTCATTCAGTATGAGTGAGTCAGATGATAAGCTTTGCTGACAATAGTGTCAATTGTCTTTAGCTCTGTGGAGCTCTGCGAAGTTAGCAGATATTCTTCCTGCTATATTTGCTGATATTCATGTTGCATATTAAAGCAAACACAACTCTGGTATTGGAAGTGTATCGATATCTTCAGATATCCAAATTCAGGTATCACGATTGGATCGGAAGTGAAAAATGTGGTTGAGATATTGGAAAGCCATGTTGACATTTTGTTCCCTTGTAGGCCCAGAACAAACAAAATGGGACCCTCGCTGCCGCCAAGGTTATTGACACAAAGACGGAGGATGAGTTGGAGGACTACATGGTGGAAATTGATATTCTGGCGTCTTGCAGCCACCATCACATTGTCAAACTGCTGGACGCCTTCTATTTCGAAGGGAAACTCTGGGTAGGTAACTTCTGGTTATAAAACACATTGCTGCTCTCATTAATTACGTAGTTTATTTTGAGACTTATTTTCAGACTTTTTTCTCTCCAGTGAGACACACTGCATACACTAGCCTACCCCCTTCCCTTGCTCATCCAATCATCCAATCAGCAGCTAGGACCCAGTCTAAATGCATTCATGGACTCAGGTATTCCACAGTTTTTCTGAAAATGCAAATTTCCCCTACTTGAGTGTTTTAAAAAATGCCACTCAGCAAAGGTAGGTGCAACAAAGAGGCTGAAGAGCCGCAGTTTGCCAACCCCTCTACTACAGTGTAAAACATAGTAGTTAATAATGATGCCAAGGTCATTAAGAATGGCTTAGCATTGACCTTTAGCCATCATTGACATTTAACTAATGCAGTCTTGTTTGTCACTGTTGTTGTCATGGCAATTGTTGTTGCTGCTGTTTTTGTCTCTCTCCCTCTACTGTCTCTTGTCTATCCATATCCATGTCTATCCATATATACATCCATCCATCCTTTTCTTATGCCGTGGTTGGCTTATTTTTACATTTGTGTGGTGGTTATGAATTTATGTTACTGGAAGCCACTTTGCTTAACACACGACCAGTAAATCTCACGCTGTGTGTGATGGCAGACTGGGGGCCACACATAAAACACATAATCAACGCTAAGCCACCAAACACTGTTTATTTTCCCATTCCATTTTCGTCTGCTTATTCCGCTCCGTGTCAGGGGGGCAGCAGTCTCAGTAGGGAAGTCCATACTTCACAGTCTACGGCTACCTCTTCCAGTCCCACCGGGAGGACCCCAAGACCTTTCCAGGCCAGCTGTGAGACATAATCTCTCCAGCATGACCTAGGTCTGCCCAGGGCAGTCTACCAACTGGGCATGCCTGGAGTACCTCACCAGTTAGCATCCAGCCGAGATGCTGGGCATGCCGGAACACCTCACCAGGTAGCATCCAGCCGAGATGCTGGGCATGCCCGGAACACCTCACCAGGTAACATCCAGCCGAGATGCTGGGCATGCCCGGAACACCTCACCAGGTAGCATCCAGCCGAGATGCCTCCCCATGTGAAGGAGCAGCAGCTCTACCCTGCTCTACCCCTCTCTCTTAGAGTGAGTCTTGCCACCCTAGGGGAGAAATTAGCCGTGAATTGCAGCCGCTTGTATCCGCGGTCTTGCTCTTTCGGTCAAGACTCAAAGCTCATGACCTTAGGCGAGGGTGGGAACACAGATGGGGGGTGAATTGAGAGCTTTGCCTTCCGACTAAGCTCTTTCTTCACCACGATGATCCGGTACAGCAACCGCATTACTGCAGACGTTCACGATCTGTCTGTTGACCTCGCACTCCAACCTTCCCTCACTCGTGAGCAAGCCCCAGCGATACTTGAACTCCTCCACCTGGGGCAGGACCTCACTCCCAACCCAGAGGATGCAGTCCACCCTTTTCCCACTGAGAACCATGGCCTGGCATTAGGTATTAAGTACCCTAACCCTATCTGATAGCACAGGCTACCATAATAGATGCACTAATATTAGATGGAGCATCATCGTGGGTATCACCCATTTTGGCCAATATATTCAATTTGTCTATCAATGTCACTCATTGGTGAAATCCTCTTCTGGGTTGCATTCAACATTTAAATGACCAAAAGGAGGAAGTTATTGTTCATGGAAATATATGATAACATGTTAGGGATGTGACTTATTAGCAAGATTTTCCATTAGGCGACATCTCGGTATGCTCTTCGAGCACTCCAAGGAGCAGTCTTGCCTTCACATATTTCAGAGTCAATGTTGACTCCTTGCAAAATTCCATGTCCATTGATAATTTGCTTAAATTGATTTTCTTCTTGGAAACCTTGCGAGTCCATGCTGGATTCCCCTTCAAATGTCTCTAGGCCCTACAGACATCCTTTTAAACACATTTGAAATGTTATGCTCTGTGCAGATCCTCATTGAGTTCTGTGCGGGCGGCGCGGTGGATGCCATTATGCTGGGTAAGTCCCTCACCCGTGTAACTTCAGTATCATAAAGTTCTGCTGATTTTCCCTCCCCCTGCTCAACTGCCAACTCTATCGTCTGTGGGTTGTTGAAGTGTGTCATTATTGCAGCTCCAATTTCAGGTAGGTTTTCTAGCCACTAGCTGATGCTTAGAGTTTCACCTTCTTATACTGACTTGGTAGAAGCGGCTCTGTGCTCTGTGCTTTGTATTTCCTGTTTCATAGAAAACACCCTTGCAAACATTTCCTCTCATACAAGCTGGCTTGTACAAGAGCAGCTTTTTGTTCTCTGTTGCTATTGGTTGCAATTGCATCATATGTTTATTTGAACAAATAGACAAAGTGTTGTGATGTAACAAAGCAATGTGACTCATGAATTCTCTGTCTGTGTCGGCAGAACTGGAGAGGCCCCTGACTGAGCCTCAGATTCGTGTGGTGTGCAAGCAGACCTTGGAGGCCTTGGTCTACCTCCACGAGAACAAGATCATCCACAGAGACCTGAAGGCCGGCAACATTCTCCTCTCCCTGGATGGAGAAGTGAAACTTGGTATAAAGTTATGAATCATTACAGTTGTGGGGCTAGGAATCTCAGGAATCTAATTCAATTATTTTTCTGATTATTTGCCGATCCGCTGTGGCGGCACTGCTTGGGCTCCATGGGACCTGCATGCCATATTTGCTAACATGCCGTCTCCCTGAGGTGTCCATGAACCATGTTGTGAGTGATGCCCAACACTTTGGCTGCGTTAGCTTCCGTTTGGCTTATGATCATACCATAAGCCTCCATCAAGTCTTTTCTTCAAATACTGTATGAAATGAAAGCTTTTTAAAATGCTAGCCCTGCCTGATGTTTTCCAGGCATGTTCCATTTTATATCACTCTCAGGCAAGGTCCACACGGCAGACATAGCCCAGTGTGAAGGAAAGTGGGTGGGGGCGCTTCTCCAAGATGCTGGAGCAAGACCCTACACTAATACCAGCAACTGCTGGTGGACTTTTGTGATCAGCATTGGAAGGCATGTATCGGTTTATGATGATCACATGCTTTTCCACAGACTGATTTGATTTGATTGGTGAATGAGAGCATCTCTAGTTGACACTTCTGTTGCACTAAAAAAAACTGTCATTTTTCTTTTTACTCTGGTTAAAGTCCTTTTCATTCAGTTTCTATGCCGCTTATCCTCACTAGGGCCGCAGGTATGCTGTCTTCCATCTGTCCACCTGTCTTCGGGCGAGAGGCGGGGTCCACCTGGACTGGTGGCCAGCCATATGGACAATTTGGAGTTGCCAATTAACCTAGCATGCATGTTTTTGGAATGTGGGAGGAAAGCAGAGTATCCGGAGAACATGGGGAGAACATGCAAACACCACACTGAGATTCCTGAGCGAAGAATTGAACCTAGGTCTCCTTGCTGTGTGGCCTGCGTACTAACCAGTTGTCCACCGTGCGGGCGCTCTGGTTAAAATATGCTACAAAATATGAAATGATATTTTGTTTTGGTTTCACCCTATTCCTGTATGGAGATATTAGCGTCATGGTGAGCCATGTATGGCAAAATGTATCAAATGGTGAGGCTCCCTGAGATTGGCACTGGGCCATGTGTCACCAAATGGGAAGGATTATTCTTCCCATTTGGTGGTCACTACGTTTCTGCTGAAGCCAAAGTGTAGAATACTTTGTCGAAAAGAAAGCTTTTCTTGTCTTTTCCTACTGGTGTCCTAGTTGGCCACTTAGGAGTCTCCACTGAGCCACCTAAAGGCTTAAGGAGATCATTAGCTGAGTTTTGGCTTTCCCATTGGCACGGCAGAGCCAAGTGCACGCTGCATGCATAGCTCCGTGTTTACACACAAGACTGAATCCTTCAGGTGATAGCTGTTGTGTTGCCATGGCTGGAAGATTGCATAACAATCCAAAAGTAGCCATGTTTTCCTGCACACCCAGAGCTTGCTGGTTCCTGATTATTCATGCTATGTAGGCAGAAGATCAATGGTGTAGCTTGGCAAGCAATAACGATGATAAGGCCATGTGACGGACATGGTCGGTATGACCGGTATGAAGCTTTGGTCCTGCTGTGGACTGTATGGAGTTGATGATTAACTCCAGCTGTGTTTGGGATGCAGAAATGTGCCGCCGGAGTCACTGATGAACACAATGCATCCACGTGGCCAATGGAGAAAAGACTTATCTATTCATTTCCTCTTTTTCAGCGGATTTTGGGGTTTCTGCTAAAAATACAAAGACGCTACAGAGGAGGGATTCTTTCATCGGCACGCCATACTGGTGAGTCATGCTGCCTGGACACGAGAGGCTGGTTGCACCGGCTGATAGTTTCAACAGGATCATTTCTCAAAGTGGTATCCCAAAAGTAATGTGAAAATGAAGGATGACGAGGGCGTCAAAAGGCCTTATTCAGCAAGTTAAATGCATGTGTGGGATGGCTTTATGGGCTTTAAATACAGGCTGGCGTGACAGACTGATGCCCACAGCAATCTTCACAGCTTAGTGACATATCAAGCAAAAGTGGCTTTTAAATGATGTTCTCACAGTAATATGTTCATAGCTTCTGTTTATCACCCACTTTGGCCTCCATTTTGAGGTTCTGCATTGCTATGACATCCATGAGACCACTCTGACTGAGCTAAGCCCACCACTTCATGGAAGACCGCTTTGAAAAATGAGCAGGCTTTACTACACACCTTAAAAGAATGCATGGTACATAGTATATAATGCAGGGTGTTTTCCATCTAAATGTCAGGCTAGATTTGATCCAACACAATTCTAATGTTTGTTTATTTCTTTAGTTATGCATGCCAATCCTATGGCTTGTCACTGTGCAGGATGGCCCCAGAGGTGGTGATGTGTGAAACGTCCAAGGACCGTCCGTACGACTACAAGGCCGACATCTGGTCCCTCGGGGTGACCCTGATCGAGCTGGCACAGATTGAGCCACCCAACCACGAGATGAATCCCATGAGAGTACTTCTGAAAATAGCCAAGTCCGAGCCGCCCACACTCATGCATCCCTACCGCTGGTGAGATGACATGCTGGTGTGCTAACCATGAGGAGCTTTCCAGATAAGAGAGATGTTGTGTGTTTAATGTGCAAGCGTGCAGCTTTTGCGATTTAAGGGATATTTTGGATTTTTTGACATGAAGTTGAATGACACCCTGTTTTCCTGTCAGACATTGGCTATAATGTGGGAACCAGAGTGACTAGGGGTTGGCAACCTTTGCTATGAAAAGAGCCATGTTACCCCCTTGCCCACTAAAGAAAAATAGCCTGGCGCTGCAAAACATTGGTTTAAAACAAGATCTTCCAGAGTTTAAGAAGAGAATAGAAGAAATAGAATTTGCTTGAGTGTATGTATGTAATATATAAGGGATGCCAACTAGTAGGGGTATCATGGTATCGCAAACAACTTCCCATGCCGCTGTTTTTGAAATGATCTCATTTATTTTTCTGAAATGTCAAGTAGCTCTGGGGGAATACGTGTCTGTCACATCTCAACCAACGCAGGCAGCCAAACACTGGCTTCCCCAGCCTTCCTCGTGCTCATCCAATCAGAACTGACACAAAAGTTGGATTTTTTAAAACTCATCACAAAGATGTGCATGTTCCCCACTCTGGTGTTAAAAAAATACTCAAGCATTTTAAAGGGAGCCACAACAAAGAGGCTGAATAGCCACATGCGGCTCCTGTGCCGTGGGTTGCTGACCCCTGGGTTGCTGACCCCTGGGCTAGGGTAAAGCAGCTGGGTGTGTGCAGTGCACACTTTTGCGAGGAGCATGACGTTCGTACATGCCCAGGACAGAGGGTGAAACGCGTTGCGAAGAGTTCCACTTCCAGTACCGTAGGTAAGCTCGTATGGCCCATTAGCACCTTGCTGTCACCAAACTCCATCTGAGGAAGTTCGCCATCCGTGTATTCCAGTTCATAAAGATATCCCTTGGCTTTGTACTAAAGGAATGTCGTCATCACTTATTTCATAGTCAGGCATGTTTACTTTCACTATGCCAGCAGTAAACACTGAAACCATTGAAGCAAATGTGCATAACAATGGACAGGCGGGAGAGCCAAGTGATGCCATGGCAGAGGGATTAACACAGAGTGATTTGCGAGGTGTGATTTTTTTTTTTTTGTGGGCATTTTTGTGATGCAAATGTATTACGCTTTTGAGCGCATATTGTTTTGTCTCTTTACTTAACGAGCAACTAGCTGGAACTACTTTCCTCAGCACCCAAATCTGACCAGAACTCTGCTCAGGGTACGAAGTGGGGAGTGAGTGACGGACTTCACTGCTTGTGGGGGTGTCATACAACTTCATGTCAAAAACTCCTGCATGAATAAAGTTGACTTGACATGTCACTTCAGGACACCAGAATTCAGTGACTTTCTCCGCAAAGCACTTGACAAGAACGTGGACAATCGGTGGGGCCCGCTGCAGCTTCTACAGGTGGGCCCCCATGCTCAGTTCACTGTCTACATGCGCAACAACATCCAATGTGTCTCCTTGCCATCCCTGGCAGCATCCTTTTGTCGCCAGCGTCGTTGACAGCAAAGCTCTGCGAGAGCTTATTGCAGAGGCCAAAGCTGAAGTCACAGAGGAGCTTGAGGATAGCAAAGAAGAGGAAGAAGAGGAGGAGCCTGATACACCTCTGGTACGAATGAACAAATGGCACACGTGACTCGCTGATAATGTGATTTTTCAAATAATTTCCTCTACTCTTCAGTCCGATCCTGGACACAAGCGAGCACCGTCAGATGCAAGTATGGTGAGTTCAGAGGATGACAAAGTTCCAGCCACTCTCTCAATGCTGGAATCAGTCACAGAAAAGACAGAGGGTGAGCCCAAAGACCAGACCACCGATAAACTCTCTATTGACACTCTTGGAACAAGCGAGGTCCACAAGGTGGAAAAAAAGCTCAACCAGTTGCCCAACACCAGTAATGACGACACAGCTTCAGGGTCGATGCAGAAGGACTTGGCCTCAGAGCGTATGGAGCCAGAAGGACGAGCTGATGACATTTGTGCATCAGAGGAAGGTGTTTTAGGAGTGGCGACTGATAGTCAGAGGGAAGAAAGAAATGATGATTGTGCACAAGTGTTTCAAGTTCAGCAAGCGCCCGAAGAGGTGACCAAAGAACAGCTTGAAGGACAGTCAAATCAGCAACTCATTGAAGAGCCACCTGAAGATGTACGTGCCAAAGCAGCAGCGGAGGAAGTTGGCAAACCAGAGGAGATGTTTCAGCCTGAGCTGACTGCTACGGCTAATGATATAGATGATAATATTGACAGTGGAGGTAATGAAGAAGCACACGTAGTGGACACGAACACATATGAAGACACACAAACAAAGCCGAGTGAGTACCAGTCACCCATTCCTCTGCTTGAGGAGACATCTGAGCTGCCCGATAAGCTTCTCCAAAGTACAAATGGTGTGTGTGATGACACCATTTACCCCGAGGATGCAGGACAAGAGCTCCCAATCAAGGAAGATGAGGAAAGCACTCCAGCAGAAGACGGCAGTGTCCCTGAGAGCAGAAGCGACTCTGAGACCAAGACGGAGCAGGGAAGTCCTGCCATGGCATGCCAGGATGTGGAGAAGGACTCTGATTCCGGAAGTAGCTCAGCTGCTGACAGCAACAGTCTTGACCTCAATTTGTCCATCTCCAGCTTCCTGTCCAAGAGCAAAGATGGGGGTTCGGTGTCTGTACAGGTAGGTTGACCCGTCCTTCACTTCCAGCTAGGCATGGGCTGGTCGGCGCTTTCCAAAAAAAGTCGGCCTTTAACCAGCCCTACAATTGTGCATCATACTGTTTGTATGATATAAGAGTGGAGGTCCAGCGCTTTGTCATGTCCTGTGTTTCGCCTCCCAGTTTAAACTGGGCTTTGTCATGTCCTGTGTTTCGCCTCCCAGTTTAAACTGGGCTTCCGTGTGTTGAAAGAGGGGCGTGTCAGCAACTGTAGAGATAGGAGTGGAGGATAAGTGCTATACACCTTTATTCTTGGGATGCTGCCGATTCCCATGCTGATCTTCTCTGAGTGAAATCAGCTGATACCGATCACATGATTAGCTACATGTAGCTAGCATCTAAGGGTCCCCTGACTGCCAGGCCCAAAAATAGAAGTCCCCATACTCCTGCGTGTTGTTGGATTGTGAGAGCAAAAGAGTTGTTTTGTTTTTGAGCAGCAGTGCTAACCACGTGCTAACCACGTGCTCCACCCCACTGCTACCTAACAGCCTCAGCCTGTGTCACTTTCTTTTAGGAGTCAAAATGTCAGAAGAAGACTCTGAAAAAGACACGTAAGTTCATGGTGGACGGCGTGGAGGTCAGCGTGACCACATCGAAGATAGTGACAGATGACGACGCCAAGAATGAGGAGATGAGGTTCCTGAGGTGTGTGCCTCTAAATCTTCCCCGCTCCAAAATAAGGAACATGACCTATTTAGCATGCACACCTTTAAATAGCTCAGCATGCCGTTAGCTTGGTTTATCTGATGCCATGAACGCTTTGCTCCCATGTTGCCTTTGAAAGACACGTACATTAGTGGCTTTCTGCTGTTGCACTTTATGTTGTGGTTTCTTCAGGCGGCAGGAGCTCAGAGAGCTGCGCCTGCTGCAGAAGGAGGAGCAGAGAGCCCAGCAGCAGCTCAGCAACAAACTGCAGCAGCAGCGAGACCACATCTTGCGACGCTTTGAACAGGAAGCAACAGTCAGTCACTTCCACCAATAACTGTTGTCGTTGTTGCATACACCAGCACCTTTGATACTGGCATGCTGCTTCAGTCGTCAAGGTCATGATGATTTTTTTTATTTCATAGCATAAATGCTGGAATTGAAACTTCCAGAAAGAAGCCACAAAGAAGACATTGTGCTTTTTTTTCATTTCAAACACAATAACACCAAAAAACTGAAAAACCCAAAAGAGGCAAAACAATGTGACTGAAAAGTAGCAGGAAGAAGCAAATGCTTCTGGTGCCCTGCCACATCCTCCAGTAGGTCCATCATGACCTAAAACATGCAATACCATATACATACACCTCCACAGTACTACACACACCTGCACAATAGTACACATCATCAATCTTCTTATTTGAATGATGAATTTAAATAAATAATTCAATGGCATATTTTCAATTCAGTTCAATCCCCACCATTGACATGTTTTCAACTTTAATAACGATTACATTAATTTCATTTTACTCAACGATTACTCAACCCATTCTGACTTCATTGTATACACAATCTTTATGCTACGCAACATTTAAAATAACACTGCTGGGTGCTCACCACTGCAGCCGCTGCTGTCTTGTAGAGTTAGTAAGAAAAATGCATAAGGAGGTTGCCTACAGCCACATGTTGATGCTAATAATTTCTGACCCAGCGTGGAGCACACACCCTACAACTTATTAGTGTGTGGTAACTGCTGCTGTGCATGCAGGCAAAGAAACGTCAGTGCGACCAGGAAGTGGAGGGCCTGGAGAAGAAGCAGAAACAGACCATTGAACGCCTGGAGCAGGACCACACCAGCCGACTGCGAGATGAAGCCAAACGCATTAAGGCAGATCAGGACAAGGAGCTGTCCAAGTTCCAGAACATGCTAAGGAACAAGAGGAAAGAGGTACATGGGGGGGTCTGCATGGCGTCATTGGGAGATGTGAAGCATGCTGCACTTGGCTATCTTAGCTGCTGCTTCTTTTCCTTCCATTATTTGTCCGCCTCCAGAGCGGTTCTTCAATCTGTGGGAAAGGCTTTGGGGCTCTGAGCTCTCTGCCTCTCGGTAGCTTTGTTATGTATTGTTGTTGTTGTTGTTGTTGTTATTATTATTATGCTTTGTTTGTGCCTTTCACCTTATGCTGCTCTGGCTTGCAATTGCTGCCCACTTAGCATTGTGCACTGTTGCCGTGGTGATCTTGCAGTGTGTTGAGTGTGGTCAAGTGCTTGTTGGCTTCCACTTGCAGCAACTATGTAGACTATTAGTGCTGATGAAAGTGTGTTGTACTAACTAACTAACCTTTGAACTAACCGTGTGTGGAATGTGTGCGTGTGTGAGGTGGCTTTGGTCACTGGATGGATGATACGTGGCATCAAGATTATTTTGGGTCAATCATCTTTAATTTGCATATTGATAACGGCTACAATCACCCTTGTCTGACTCCAAATGTCTCCATGATCAAACCTGACATGACTTACTAATCATATAGTATATATCGGCTGCATATCTGCTGAATGCCTCGTTGGCTAATATTGTTAGCTTGTTTTTTTTTGGGGGGGGGGGGTTTGCAATCAAACACAAAACACATTCTAGGCCACAGTCCACTGAATGAGAGTCAGAGCAGAAGGCAGCTGCCATCGTCATGTCCACTCTTCAGGTGTCAGAGCTTTACCATGTCCTCGCTGACACGTGTTCCACGTGCTTAAATCAATGTCCATACACGCATAACGTTTTGATGGTAAATGGGTCATGTAGCCTGGTAACTCCATCATCATCACACTCAGCAGTGTGAAATAACAACTGCGTCTGTTTATCAGCATTCTAATATGCACAATCTGACTTCCTGGTCATTCATTCATTCATTTTCTATCGTACCTCACGAGGGTCGCGGGCATGCTGGTCTCCTAGCTGTGTGGCCTATGCACTAACCACCTGTTTGCCGTGCAGCCGACTTCCTGTTCAGTGCAAAGTAAAAAGTAAAAGGCGTTTTTAGGGCATTCTACGGGTGTATCTATGACTTGCTTTTTTGTTGTTGGCCATTCAGTGTAACTCTAATGAATAGCAGGGATCTCCTGTATTAGCCGAAGATGAAGCTATGCCTTGTCCCTCAGTACACACAATCATTGCAGATAGATTACATGAACACCAATGTTAACACAACTGCTGCACTAAATACCTTCCGTGGATGGTGCATGGAACACCAATGTTAACACAACTGCTGCATCCTAGCATGACAAGCAGACAGGGCAGAGCATCGCTGGGTAATACTCTACATGCACCGACTAACATTCATCCAATGGAGAATGGGATAGTTCAATCCACACTTGGGTGGGACATGTGTGTGTGATTAATGGTTTGCCCTGCTTATCCCTGACGGGTGAGTGTGCATTGTGTGTGTGAATGTGTGTCTGTGTGTGTACGCGTGTGTCTCCTCCGCAGGCGGTCGCCCAGGTTATGATACAGTCTTTTCAGTTGTCCTCATGCGCACTCTTCAATGCTCAGATGCAGGATGTAAGTCCCCCCCCACCCCACCCTTTACCCTCCTGTCTTCTCTCTCCTTGTTCCCAGCCCATACTTAGTGTTCATGTGCACAGTCACAGTGCAGTAAGGAGTAAGCATGGGTGCTGCTGTGCTGTCATCAGTTGTAGTGCTTCCTCCTTCTAGTTTGGTCTGTGTGTTTGTTCACGTGGCGCTTTTCATTGTGGCTGCACCAGTTGGATACTGCAGGCAGTGGGTCCCTTTGTCTGCATTCATGTTTGTCTCCATCAGGATGATGCAGCGTTGGAGACGACATGTTTAATTCTTGTCACTATACAAGAAACGCTTCCGTGTTCCCACAGGAGTTGTGATGCCAAAACGTTAAATTATAATTAACAACACAAAACACCTTTTAGCAATAATAATAATAATAATAACAATAATAATGCTTTTGAAGTATTTGAGTTAGTAAACTAACACTGGTTTTTGTCCGCATCGATGTTTACATAATAAGATATGAGATAAGATATGCCTTTGTTCATCCCACAACATGATGAGAGTCAAGTGTTAGATGATGATGATGATGATAATGACAGTGAAATGTTAGATGATGATGAGGAGGATGATAATGACAGTCAGGTGTTAGATGATGATGATGAGGAGGATGATAATGACAGTCAGGTGTTAGATGATGATGATGATAATGACAGTCAGGTGTTAGTTGATGATGATGATGAGGAGGATGATAATGACAGTCAGGTGTTAGTTGATGATGATGATGAGGAGGATGATAATGACAGTCAGGTGTTAGTTGATGATGATAATGACAGTGAAATGTTAGATGATGATGATGATGAGGAGGATGATAATGACAGTCAGGTGTTAGTTGATGATGATGAGGAGGAGGATGATAATGACAGTCAGGTGTTAGATGATGATGATGATAATGACAGTCAAGTGTTAGATGATGATGATGACAATGACAGTGAAATGTTACATGATGATGATGACAATGACAGTGAAATGTTAGATGATGATGAGGAGGATGATAATGACAGTCAGGTGTTAGTTGATGATGATAATGACAGTGAAATGTTAGATGATGATGATGATGAGGAGGATGATAATGACAGTCAGGTGTTAGATGATGATGATGATAATGACAGTCAAGTGTTAGATGATGATGATGACAATGACAGTGAAATGTCACATGATGATGATGACAATGACAGTGAAATGTTAGATGATGATGATGAGGGGGATGATAATGACAGTCAGGTGTTAGTTGATGATGATAATGACAGTGAAATGTTAGATGATGATGATGATGATGAGGAGGAGGATGATAATGACAGTCAGGTGTTAGTTGATGATGATAATGACAGTGAAATGTTAGATGATGATGATAATGATGATAATGACAGTGAAATGTTAGATGATGATGATGAGGAGGAGGATGATAATGACAGTCAGGTGTTAGATGATGATGATGAGGGGGATGATAATGACAGTCAGGTGTTAGATGATGATGATGATAATGACAGTCAAGTGTTAGATGATGATGATGACAATGAGTGAAATGTTAGATGATGATGATGATGAGGAGGATGATAATGACAGTCAGGTGTTAGTTGATGATGATAATGACAGTGAAATGTTAGATGATGATGATGATGATGATGATAATGACAGTGAAATGTTAGATGATGATGGTGATGAGGAGGATGATAATGACAGTCAGGTGTTAGATGATGATGATGAGGAGGATGATAATGACAGTCAGGTGTTAGATGATGATGATGATAATGACAGTCAAGTGTTAGATGATGATGATGACAATGACAGTGAAATGTTAGATGATGAGTATGATAATGGCGTAAGATGATGAGTCATGATGTCATGATTTCATGATGGATGAAATGTCATTGTTGGTCTTACCTGACATCAAAGTGTGACTTTGAATCTTTACTTCTCTGTCTTACGTCCACTGTGGATCACCCACAATCTCTTTGAGTGTCTCCTCTGCTGGTTCCACTCGATGATGACGGTGGTGTTACATAAAGAAACCTGACTTTTTCAGCAGAGTTTTTGTCTTTTCCGCTCTCAACTCTTCTCCTGTGACCCTCGCATCCTCTAATCAACTCTTCATCACTGACTCCTCAGGAGCAGGAATTCCTCCAGAAGCAGCAGCAGGAGCTGGATGGAGAGCTGAAGAAGATCATCCAGCAGCACAAAGTGGAGATCGCCACCATGGAGAAGGACTGCTTGAACCACAAGCAGCAGCTGATGAGAGGTGGGCACATTGCATCTCACATGTCTGCTAAAAATGTAGCTAGCTAGCTGGCTAGCTAGCTGCTGCCAGTGACAGCTTGACCAAGCGTTTAAAGAAAGATGTAGGAAAAGTGTGACATCAGCAGGTTTGATGAGAGATTGGCATCGATCGGAGTAGCCTGTGTCAAGCTTTTCAAGACTGGTGTTGATTCTGGCTGGACAAAGTGCATCCCTTGTGGGATGATACGGGTGTGGGCAACCCTACATGATACAACACATTTAGGGTTTGCCGCCCACGTCAGCGTAGGCCTCAGGTGTTGTTTTCAGTGACCGATCCATCAGAGAATCACAAGAAAAAAAGTTCTCCAATGCTTGAAAACATCAAATGTGTGCCTATGGTAATAATGACACCCAACCAACTGAACGACCATGCAAGCGTAAAAAGAAGCTAAGAACTGCTAAAATGAAAAATGCAGACTCACCGGTGTGATTTGATGCAGTCATCAATGTGCAGATGATGCATCTTTTGTACTGAGCAGCCAGGACCCAGATGCTAAGACCACCTCCTTACCTCACGTTTAAAATTGTGTAACCATTTGAAGATCATGTATTTGAATGATCAAGCAACGCTAAGTCTCCCAGTGATTGGCCATAAAGCTAGCTGAATGTAGAACACAGCACTGAGGCGTGGAGCCGGTGGTACCTTTGGTTGTGGTAGAATAGCACAATATGGTGCATTTAAAGGCCACAGGAAAGGACACCATGCCATGCTAGTAATAAGCTACTAAAAGTGGAAGCGACTGACGTGTCTGCAGCGCGGGAGGCGGCCATGTGGGAGTTGGAGGAGCGTCACCTGCAGGAGAAGCACCTGCAGCTAAAGCAGCAGCTGAAAGACCAGTACTTCCTGCAGCGGCACCAGCTGCTCAAGCGTCACGAGAAAGTAAGTAGGAGCGTTTGGCCTCATCTCTGGGGCTACACAAGTAGAGATGCTTTATGTCTGATGTGTGGATATTGTCCACCTAATCTGCAACAGCTCTTCTCTCAACTAATATTTCTGAATGGACACATTGCACTGTGATGCCCAATGAGACAAACATTGCAGTGCATCCAATCTAAGTTGTTTATTTCTTTGAAACAACAAAATAGTGCAATAGTCAGCTAAAGTAACATGTCCTATGACCAGTTACTAATAATGCTATTTGGAGAGCTGTGTATGCCAATGTTGCACAAACATCCAACACAGTGTCATGACATGCAGGCTGATATCATTAGCAGCAGGAAAAAGGATAGCAATAGGAGGCACTCTTATTTTGGCCAATATTGGCTGATAATAGCGGCCCGTTCACGTTTTTGCTGAAGGAGATGGAGCAGATGCAGCGCTACAACCAGCGCTTGATTGAGGAGATGAAGAACAAGCAGACCCAGGAGAGAGTTCGCCTGCCCAAGATCCAGCGCAGCGACGGCAAGACGCGCATGGCCATGTTCAAGAAGAGTCTACGCATCGCTGCCTCGGCCGTCGTCACCCCCGAGCAGGAGAGAGAACGCATTAAACAGGTAGAGCCTTCACAATGTTCCACTTCAAGGGGTCCAAACTTTTTCCACCTAGGGTCACATAGTGAAAATCAAAGGATACAAGGCCACTTTGATATTTTCCTGTATTTTGACTCGGGCCGGCAAACATGACACCCAGGTCTTTATTATGCATGTATGTGGGGTCAAAATAAACACAAAGACATGGACATTACGTGGACATTCTTATTTCCCAGAAGTAGGGCTGGGCGATATATTGATATTTTTAAAAATATGAATATTTGCTTTATGCATAATACCAAAAGCAACCATATTGTTGATATCCATATAGACTGGATCTGAGCTGTGTCTCCGTCATGCCTGCAAAAAGGAAGGAGGAGGGGCGGAGCAGAAACTCTGAGGCTCAGTAGAAGCTAACAGGCTAGCACGTCTGCGGTGGAAGAAGTCGGCAAGGAATAAGCGGTAACGCGGAAATATGGAGGCACTTCCAATCCAGAGCGTGAAATAAATCATTTATTCATTCATTCATTAATTTTCTACCACTTTTCCTCACGATGGTTGCGGGGGTGCTGGAGCCTATCCCAGCTGTCTTCGGGCGAGAGGCGGGGTACACCCTGGACTGGTCGCCAGCCAATCACAGGGCACATATAGACAAACAACCATTCACACTCACATTCATACCTATGGACAATTTGGAGTCTAAATCATTTATTATTAAAGCTCAAAACTTGGCCCCAACTCCAAAATGAGGAATGTGTTCCATGTCTGCCACGCTCCTGCTGCGTTCCTCATGAAAGGAAAAGAAACCTATCACCTTGCTAACAGTATATGGTCCCCGTCCCCTTATTGACATTTTAAAATGTCCTCCTAAACCAGGCACTCCTTCATATTTCTTTCTTGGGTTTGAGCATAGCTTAAGGTTTGTTACGTATAAGTATTATTGTATTTGACCTTGTCCATATTTTTTTTAGAACAGAATGGCTCATTTTATTGTAAATTGAATGTGTGATATTCAATGTTGTTAGTGGGTATGCCCCACAAGTAGGATGTGAGTTGGAGCAAAAATAGAAATTCTGGTTGGACCTTTTTATATATATATATATATATATATATATATATATATATATATATATATCGTATATCAATATTCAACCTAAATGTATAGGGATATGAGTTTTTGGTCTTATCGCCCAGCCCTACCCACAAGACCAGAGGTCAGCAACCCGCAGCTCTAGAGCCGCCCTAGTGGCTCCCTAGAGCTTTTTGAAAAATGTTTGAAAATGGAAAAAAATGGGGGAGGGAAATATATGTATTGTTTTAATATGGTTTCTGTAGGAGGACAAACATGACACAAACAAAGAGCTAAATTATTTGATATATTTATATATTATATTAATATTTGCTCTTTTATTAGTTATTGTTATCAACATTTCAGCTTCTTTTTGTGGCATGTTGCCTTCTTGCTCTGGTTGTCATTTTTGCATTTTTGTGTTTTGCAAGGGCTGATTCAACAATGATTGTTTTTTGCCGCGACGAGAGCCTGTTTGTATTCGGTCAGACTATCTCCCCATGCCTGGCGGCCGACCTCAAGTTTAGTTGCATGCCATTTGCACTCCAAGCACCAACATAACTGTTTCAGCCTGTAAACCATGGAGTACAAGACTTGTATCTTAAAGGTGCAACGGTGTCAAGAGCATGACATAAAACCTTAAAATCATATGTAAGATTGTCTATAGTGAAGAAAGGCAGGCAACCGCTGAGGGCAGTAGCTCAGCAAGTGCAGCAGCAGTTGAAGAACTAATATTACGACTGCTGGAGCACTGATTCGGGTCGGAGCGGTGGCATTGAGTTAAGACTTCAAATGTTATGAAATAATGGTCAGACACAACGGTTGTACAAGGAAGCACTATTACAGTGGAGGTCGCAATGCCCCCAGTTAAGACCCAGTCTAAGGTATTTCCATTGATTGGACCCAGGAGAATAGACATGGACATTGACGTCACCCATGAGTACAATATTGTGTTCGTGGGTTACCGGGTCTGCAGTAAATTCTCCATCTTTGTATTTGTTTTTTGCATTTGCAGTTTGCTTGTCAGGAAGAAAAGAGGCAGAAGAACGAGCGTCTCCATCAACACCAGAAGCACGAGAACCAGATGCGAGATCTTCAGCTGCAGTGTGACTCCAACATCAGAGAGCTGCAGCAACTACAGGTCTCACTCTCCAAGGGTTGTACAAACGTCACATCAGGGCTGGTCATTACTGGGCCTACATCATTGGATGGAATACACCAGCTCCATGTAATGTGGGATTGAACGCTCTCAAATATTTACTCCATGCTGCACACACTGCAAGTTCCAAGTGGCCATGATCTGGCTCGTACTGGAAATCATACACATCATTACTGGCACCCCACTTAGATTTCTTCTTAAATTATTTGTTTTTATAAAAAAAGGACCATAATGAAAATGGAAGAAACATTTATCCTTCAACTCAAGTCAATTATAAGGAAAAAAAACAAATAATACCAAAAAAAGACCTGCCCCACAATGATAGGCACAATAAATGTCACATGAGCATTTGTGTCATTTCTACAGTTGAGGACATGCAGGAGCATTTCATGAGTCCTTCACCACTTCCCGTTTCCTTGGGGTGTAAATATGAGGTGACCAAAAGCCATTTCAATAAAGATGGGAACACAGCATTCAAGTTACCCAAGGAACCATCAGCAAGTTCAAACACGCGAAAGTGGTGAACAAGCCTGGACCAGGATGCATGTTTAGTTTGAGGAGGATGCAAAACGAAGTAACAGCTCACTGTTGAATAATGCTAGCGTCTCAGGCTCCAAAATAAGCATCGGGTGCCAATGCTTATGGAGCGCACTATATGTATCACGTCTAAGCAGTCTCACTACTGTACTAAGTACTAACCATAGTACAATGTTCCCATTTTACAGCCATTCGTTCAATATGGCAAAGATGAGGATCCCTCAACACCTGCGTCACATTCATTGCACACATACTTCATGTATGAGCTCCACACTTCATGTATGAGCTCCACACTTCATGTATGAGCTCCACACTTCATGTATGTATCCAAATGTTGTAATGTTCTGCCGAATGGAAGCATGCTCACACGTGGTTCGGGTTATTGGTCCAGCAGTGCCCTGCAGGGCCTCACTAATAATCCTCCTCCATGTTCCAGAATGAGAAATGTCACCTCCTCATTGAGCATGAGACCCAGAAGCTGAAGGAACTGGATGAGGAGCACAGCCAGGAGATAAAGGAGTGGAGGGACAAGCTAAGGCCCAGGAAGAAGGTGAGCTGGTATGCTGTACTCGTACCACGAGTTGACTTTTGGTCTCATGGTCTCTGCCGCCCCCTGCAGGCCCTAGAGGAGGAGTTCACACGCAAGCTCCAGGAGCAGGAGGTCTTCTTCCAGATGAGCGGCGAGTCGGAATGCCTTAACCCCACAGCTCAGAGCCGTGTGTCCAAGTTCTACCCCATCCCACATCTGCACAGCTCCGGCTCGTAGGCCTCAAAAGTCCTCTCGGTTTGTTTCAAACATATCCTGAGTTAGTTGAGTCTGCAGAAGGTCGTACCACCTTCCATAGGGATTCTTTCCAGTGCCTCCTGTGCTCCTTTTTCACTTGGGTCTGCATTTAGACATCCATTACAGCGCTTGAATCATTTGTCCGAAGCTGGTCCACTTTTGGACCGTTCCTGCGTTCTTCAACGGACGGCTGGTGAGTGAATGCTCCACATATCAAAGAAATGCCTCCATTCATTTGCACTAGCTCGTTGTAACGACTGCTCCACACGCTGTAATGGACTAGAATTATTATTTGTACCATCATATGTAAAGTGTTTGATGCTCTCAGTTTTCCCCAAACTGTCATCATAGATATATATTTTTAACACATTTGAATGTTTTTTGTCTTGTCCATCCCCTCAGTGGAAAAATATGCTGATGAAATGTATTCCACCCGTCAATGGGACATATTTGTTGTAAATAAACCACAAATAATAGTCAAACAAGCAATTTATAATTGTATCTTTCTCAAACTGTGAAGTCGGTGTGCAGATATACAAAAACACATCTCTCAAAGTAAAACCTTCCGATCAGCCATTAACGGCTGTGGGACTTGCTAACATACTGCATTCATTTCAAACGCTCATTTGCTTCATGGCCGCATTATTCTACTTTATACAACAAACGCTACTTGACCTCAATACAGTAAATACTTCAAATAGTAAAAACATCACGTTAAAATATGTTCTCTTTCAAAGGCCAAAAGGAGCGTTAATGTCAGCCATGGAAACACGTCCATGTCGCCTCCATCACTGACCAGCAGCAGCATCAAGCTCATTGGTTCGTGATGAATACCAAAGCTGTTGATTTCTACAAAAGCGTTTCATCTTCAAACTGCATTGCTTCGCTGGAGGCTTCAGCCGTGCTTCTTTTGTCCAACCGCCTCAGCTGCTGCAACAGATGACAAAACATGAGATATTTGAATGACGTGTTTTATTGTCATAGTGTACCTGTAGCTCTCCTTTGTACGCCGTGTGGAATTTGGATGGTGTACGATCCTGGAATTCCTGGTAATCCTGGACGTCCTGGATCACCTGGAAACACGGCACATTTGAATCTTGATGCCATCATCTCATCTCTGTGTCATCTGATACCCTTGTCTCCTTTGGGTCCCGGAAAGCCCCTGTCTCCTTTTGGTCCCGGACTTCCTGGCGGGCCGGGGACGGTGCCATGAGCTGTGCCGAGAGCAGAGGATTCAGTCAGGACCTTATAGAGTTTTGTCCCCCTCCTCAATGGAAATATGCAACAAGTCTCACTTCTGAAGAAGTCCACGAGGTCAGCAGTGACATTGCTGTAAGCAGCCATGACCCTACTCAAGCCAGGAGCTCCAGGAGGTCCCGGAGGGCCAGGCGGGCCTTGAACCGCTCTCACATGAGTCCTCCATGGACCTTCTACAAGGTACTCCTGCAGGAGGCCTTGGTCTGCACACGGAGGGGAGAACCTCAATGCATGATGATGCAAAACACAATCCTAGATCTTCTTGATGCCACAGTGCTGACCGGCAACTTATCTCACATCATACACAGTTTCTAGTGCCCCCTCTGAGAGCGCCACATCACGCTTTTTATTCATTTCAATTATATTCCCCACATTTGAAAATGTTGGTGAAAATCTTTGAAATAACAATCCAGTATGACGATAGATCAATAAGAATGGAAATGATCTCAGACTACTGGACTGTGTAACCAAAATCCTGAAACTTTGATGATGATGATGATAATAAGTATATGGTAATAAAATAATAATAACCTGTGACACCATTCCCATGATATGATCACAAAGATGGAAATTAGTTCACTTGAAATCATAACATTGGGCCTGTAAGTCAGCTGCGTTAATAACACATAAATCATAAATAACAATAATGTAATTCATATTTTAAAAATATATTTTTGCAGAAGACATCCCAGGCTTAGAGCTTGCAGTTCTGTGGACATGCTTGCTTTTGAAGATGTGAGAAGCTAAAAAATGATGAGTCATGGCGCTGCTGTTGCGTGTGACGCGGAGTGGACTCACTCTTGATGTAGTCTGTGACCTTCAAGGCCACGCTGGTGTAGTCCGTGCCGTCGCTGACCTTGCTGACATCCGTCTCGTGTTGCTGCGAGGCGTAGCGAGAGTCACTTTGACTCTGGCCATGTCTTTGGGTGTAACCTGGCTCTCCGCGTTCCCCCTTCAGACCTCTCGGCCCCTGAGGCCCAGGGGGTCCGGTGTAGGTGCGTCGAACGCTCTCAGCTGGTGGAAGAAAGTTCTTCTGAAATGCTTGTTTCACGTGAAGGCGTCTGTGTCCTCAAAGCTTACTGCTGAGATAGTTATGAACTTCGGTACGGATGGTCTCCCGTGGGACGCTTCCACTGTAAGAGACGGTCCCACTGTGGCTACCGGCTGGTCCTTGTGGGCCCGGGGGTCCTGGAGGGCCAGGAAGACCTCTGAGTCCAGAGCCTGGGGAACATTCAACTTGATATTAACATCAATTGAGCAGTTGGGTGCATTTCCAATGCATATGCACTGCTCATCAAAATGGAAGAATACATTTGACTTTTTACACTCTTGGATCTTAAGGGGGTTCTAAGTAGAGATTCCAAAGGAAGAAATGGAAGTGAGACAAAACAACAGTTTACTGCAGAGAAGCAATCAGGTGAACGAGGCTGTTCATCAGCTGATCAGAAGTTGAAGAGCATCGCTAAAAGCTGTTATGCTAATGTGGTTAATGTGGCTAATGTAGTTCCGACAATGAGCACATAGTCTGGAGTAGCTCAAGAAAATGAGTTTTCAACGAAGGAGTGGGGCCCCCAACGGTATTTTGTTCTCTGAAGTTTTGAACCCCCCTTAGCTGATTAGTGCAGCTACCTTGGAGGTAACGCTGAAGCTCCTCCAAGCTGTACCCATGACCGCCAGCTCCTAGTACGGTGGCTGTGGAGACGCCTGGTGGTCCTTGAGGCCCGGGGGGACCGGGTTGCCCTGGAACACCTGGAGGACCAGTAGGACCTAGGTGTGCTGCGGAACTAATCCAAGCACGGAAGTCTGGATCTGTTACAGGTGAGAAGGTCAGCTGGTGCTCTACGTGATCAACTGTCCACTTGTCTTACTTCTGATCAGTGCAGAGTAATCTATTGTCACCGTTGAGTAGCCGGCGCCTCCTGCACCTGGAGGCCCGGGGAGACCTGGTGGTCCCGGTGGGCCTCTAGCAATTCCTCTGTCTGCAGAGCCAAAGGTTCTTCACGGATATGCTGCACCACACGAGACTGGATTGTGGACTTACCGTTCATGATGTTGAAGACATACGTGGCCACCTCCTCGATACTGTAAACGCTAGAAATGCTTCCTGATGCACCGGGTGCTCCAGGTGGTCCTTGGGGCCCTGGTGGCCCTATGATGTACCTCCTCACTTCGTCTCCTGGAGAGACAGTGATTCCATGTGAGAACTCTGAAAGCCGTGTCTCCACTGCACAGTCTAGCAGAATAACAATAATCATGAAGTATTTGAAATTGAAATATTTTATATTTATATAGAAGTATATTCATGGAAGTATTTGGTTCTCTGCAAACTTTATCCAAATGGAGTATCATCCTGCATGGCATGTGTGTTTATGTCTATGATGACCATCTGCTTGACCACTGAGAGAAGAGAACCAGAAGTAGAAGTGGGACCCTGTACTTCCTGGTAGTACCAAGGAGCAAAGAGGTACTCAATTTGTACTGACTCTGTAGCATGGCAATGAGACCGCTGATTGTCAGTGCCCCTCCGGGTCCAGGGGGACCAGGTGGTCCTGGAAGACCCCGAACTCCAATGCTGATCCCTGAGCTTGGACTCGAACCTGCAGAGGAACCACAGAGCTAGACCAGACTGCCAGAGAAACCATGAGAAACACCAGAGACTCACGTTGCAAGTAGGCAACAATGCGAGCCGAGATCTCTTCGATGGAGCCCGTGAAGATTCCGGGTTGTCCTGGTGGTCCAGGTGGGCCTGGAGGTCCAGGGATACCGGCCTCTCTGCTTCGACCTGAGGATGATATTGCGTTTAGTGGTCTAGTTTTCTCTTCAATTAGTTAAGGAGCCCCAGAGAGGACCGTACTTATGTAATCCGTCAGGTATCGCTGCATCTCCATGGATGAAGCCAAGGAACCAGGCTGCCCTGGAGGTCCTTGAGGACCCGGCGGACCTGGAGGCCCCGAGGTGACTGACAGACAGCCAGTAGAAAAAGCCATAAGCAAACCTCTTGAAATCATTTTAGGATTTCAGTTGATCTACCTCGGGAAGGTCCAGGAACGCCAGGAGCTCCGGTGTCACCTCAAAAGCAAGAGCAAACCTTCATATTTCATGCCCTGTTTGAAGCAGAATTTCCGTCCTCACTGGCTTTACCTTTGACTCCCTGTGGTCCTGGCGATCCAGGAGGCCCTGGCGGTCCAGGAGGTCCTTGTACTTGATGTTCTCCGCTGTAGGTGGACACTGTAAGGAAACTCAACTTTAGTCCATCAGGCCAAAGCTCCAAAATTTGAAAGTAATGGTCCTGAGATGACCTCTCTCCAGGCTTCCTGGTCTTCCTGGCAAACCGGGCTGTCCTGGTTCACCTGAAGATAAAAGAATGGTCAGGAAGGCAACAAAAAACATGAAGGATTGTTTGAAGACAAATGGTCACCTTGGTAACCTCTTGGTCCAGGAGAACCTAAGAGAAACATCATTGGAAAGAAGTTCTTTTCATGGATGAAAATGCTCAGGACTCAGCGCTGTTGGTACTCACCTGTGGATCCTTTCGCTCCAGGTGGTCCTGGTGGTCCTGGTGGTCCAGTATAGTAGGTTCCTGAGGGACAAGTCAACTTTACACTGGTGGTGGTCTCCAAATCAATGTTCATCCAATCCATACAACCACGGTAAATGAAAAACACCCAGGGGACATCAAAACCAAAGACCATAAACCGGTTTCTCAAAGCGGTTCTTTACACAGACCACCAGGTCTTCCTGGCCAAGATGAAAACATGGGCTAACTGGTGGTCCCCTTTAGGTTCCTTTACGGCAGGGGTCGGGAACCTTTTTGGCGAAGAGAGCCATGAAGGCCAGATATTTTAAAATGTGTATCTGTGAGAGCCATATACATTTTTTTAAACATTGAATGCAATAAAATGTGTGCGTTTTTATGTAAGACCAACAGTTCTAGATAATGGGCTCTAATTACGTAGACCAGGCACACTACCCCACGCCAATGGGGTGTGGCCAGCACACTTTCGTGAGCAGCGCAGTGTCTAATAATAAATCAAATACTTGCTGCCATTAATGCAACTTTTGCTGCTGCATAGTTTTGCACCGTACTCAGTATATTTCATTCTTTTGGCCATCTTTGCCAGAAGGCTTGGTTCTGCAGCTTTAGCTAGGTGACTATTTGACTAAAGGAGGAAAGTTTACATGTACATCTTAATGACCGAGGTACACTACCGCATTACCCAGTAATAATCGAGTTTTGGTGTTTGACCTGGAAAATATCATCAGGAAAGATAGATATGGTTGGCCGTATTGCAGTAGAAAATAGATGGATGGATTAAAATGCAAGTAAGAAAGCAAGAAGTAAGAAAGCAAGAAAGTTGTTGATTTTGAATATTATTTTCAACAGTCATTTCTGTGATGGTTTACTTTAAAATGTTAGCAAAAATAATTTTTTATTGTGGTAAGAAATGCTTGAGAGCCAGATACAGTCATCAAAAGAGCCCTACCTGGCTCCCGAGCCATAGGTTCCCTACCTCTGCTTTACGGTAACCATAAGGGTTCCCTTAGGGCTGACCGAGCAGACTGGGGCATGGTACGTACCAGAGCTGGATACAAAACCAGAATCTCCTTTCTCTCCTTTGGGTCCTGGTCTCCCATAACCTGGACAGCAGAAATGGCTGTTTGAAAAGAAAACAGGATGTATTTGAACCTGTTTCAGTTCCAGCGAGACATGCCTGGTTGACCCGGTGGTCCTTGAGGTCCTTGAGGTCCTTGCCTAGAATCTCCTAATGGAAATATTCACATAAATATTTCAAAATTGTGTAAATTTAATAATGCCATAACGTTGACTCTTGTGATTACCTGGACGTCCAGGTGGACCGGGTGGGCCAGGTGGACCGGGTGGGCCAGGTGAGACACCACCTGATGCAAACTGTCCTGAATCAGCAAAAGAAAGCAATGATGAATGCCATCTTGGAATATCCCAGGGAGGCTGACATCATTGCAGCGCCCCAATCAAAGTGCTGCTCAGACACAATGGCTTCTATCCACTGATATTGGGACATGTTTGTATATTTCTGAGGGATGCTTTTGGCGTGTTAAGTGATGCATTTATTCAGTAGGCGGACCCCGTGAATCGCGTCCGGCTGTTATGTGGGTACACTTTAACCGAATGACCTGCAATTTCCATCGGTTAACGAGCTCCTTGATTGGCTCCTGCCAAAGAAAGAGCTGGTGTTTCCTCCCCAGCAGCTTATACGCCGTCATTTAAGATAAGATAAGATATGCCTTGTACTCACTCTGGGCTGTGCTGGAGCTGAAGGTCTCGGATGTGGTCACGGTTAATCCTCGCTCTCCCCTGTCCCCTTTAGGACCTGACAAGACCAAGAAGGAGAAGCTCAGAAGAAGGAAGGTTCCACATCCCGCAAACAATGTCGAATACGTGTGTGATTACCAGGTAGACCAGCAGGGCCACTGGGACCTGGAGGTCCTACAGGCCCAGGAGGCCCTGGGATCCCCACAGTGGAGAGACCAGCTGGAAGATTGAGAGGTTAGGCACTAGGTCTCTTCCATCAGCGGTGTGCTTCGTAGATGAGTTACCTGCATTGAGAATTCTTCCTGCTTCACCTGAAAGTAGAAGAGAATATTTTGGATATTAATCCCTTCCATTAGGTCCGACAAACATCCAATTCCCAGATCCTAGGAGGCTCTTCTCTTCATCATGCAAAAGCAACCAGAACGCAGCTCTAGTAAGATTCTGCTAGATGAGTTGGGGGGGGGCTATTCAATTGAAGACACAACAGGAAGTTGGCGTCCGTGCTGATCCCTGCTACGTGGCGTCCCTTCCGTTCATCACGTACAAACCTTTTATGCGTGTCAAACTATAAAAACATTTTTAGGAAACTTGTGTCTTTGCAAGCTAATAGCATGCTAACAAGGAGGTCCTGTGATAAAAATACATAAACACAATTGGACTCACGCATAATAATAATAATAACAAGGCATGACCGGAAAATATACAAAACCTGGAGCTTTGGCAAATAGTTTCATGGCTAACAAAACATCATGCTAACCTGGGTGAACGCTAGCAGGTTCCCCTGTGCTCTAACACAACAAGTAGATCTTTACCTGGAGGTCCTGGAAGCCCGGGTGTTCCTACGGAGAAACAAATGATTTTTAAAGTCAGACCATCAAAGTATTCTTGATCACGTGTAGAGGCTCATGAACATACCTGGAGGGCCGGCATCTCCACGCAGCCCAGCGGGGCCTCTAAGTCCTGGCTGTCCAGGACCGCCTTGATCACCTGTGGGTATTAATTATAGAAGAAAACATCTTTAAAAACCACTTAAAGATAACAGACGTGGGTCACTTTGTACCTCGGGAGCCTTTGGCGCCATCTTGTCCTGCTGGTCCTGATGGAAAACCACACTCGCGTCAATGGATGACGTTCTCCTCTATTCATCCCAACTCAAGCCGTACAACGACACCGCAATGGATGCAACACCTAACATGGAATATCTTGCTTTTTGCTAAATCCTGCAAACTGACTGACTGACTGGTCCACAAACCAAGCCACCATCGAATGGCCGACTAACTCACTCACTAACTAACTGACTAACTGACTGGTCCACAAACCAAGCCACCTTCGAATGGCCGACTAACTAACTAATTAACTAACTGACTAACTGACTGGTCCACAAACCAAGCCACCATCGAATGGCCAACTAACTAACTAATTAACTAACTGACTGGTCCACAAACCAAGCCACCATCTAATGGCTGACTAACTAACTGACTGACTAACTCATTGACTAAATAACGGACTGACCCACAGACCAACCAATTGGCTGATCAACTTCCTGACCAACCGACCAATCAACAAGTGGCCAACTAGCTGACCGAGTGACCGACCGACCGACCAATGAACTGGCAGAATATTGACTAGCAGACTAGTTGAGGTGTGTTTTAGTTAAGATGGCAGCAGCGGTCCCGTCGCTCACCCATGGATCCCTTAGCTCCTTTCTCTCCAGCGAGACCAAGCGGACCAGGTTCACCTGACATAAGAGACCATGAAAGTCCAATGAGAGGAGAAGACTGCTGTCCATAGCATTATAGCATTATAGCATTATAGCATTATAGCATTAGCGTAGCATTGAAAGGTGGAGGCGGCGGCTTCTCATCTTACCTTTTTGGCCAACTGATCCGGGATCACCTGCATGAAGACAGATTCCTGTCACTTCCTGGTGGCTGTACACGGCCATGGATTTACAATATGTATGCAGGAACTGTACCTTTTTCACCTTTGGATCCAAACCCCGGTTCACCTCTGGGCCCTGATGGACCTTCACGCCCCCGTGGACCCGGGGGACCCTCCAAGCCATGCTCACCTGATCATCACGGAGCCACTAAGCAGTTGAAGCAGAACTTGTATGTTCAAGCACATAACGCTCCTTACCCTGGCTTCCTTTGTGGCCCTTTGGCCCCTGGGGGCCCTCGTGACCCATCACCCCAGGAACACCTGAGATCAACAGATGATAAATGAAGCCCACCAGGCTTGGCACGCTGGCTTTTTTTAAAGGCTCATGCTGCATTCGAGAGCGCCTGGAAGTCAGGAATAACGTCTTTCCTCTTTGAGTGATATTCCAATGAGATCTTTTCTTCCCACTCTTCTTGAATGCAACATCCAAGCTGCTTGTGTGACTTGGCATTCCTTACCTGGAATTCCAGGATGACCAGGATCACCTGTCAGAAGTAAAACACAAACATGAGCCGTGATTTAGCCTGCCGACAAATAATCCTTTTAGCAAAAATCACATTTTAGCATTCTGTTGAAAAACGTCATACATTTCAAAAACGGTTGTTGAAGGGAACCCTGAAGGTTTCCACCTTTCTGGCCTATAAATGGACTTGGAATGTTGGATTAGGGTTAGGGTTAGGGGTGTCCAACCATGCCAAGGGTTCACATCATGACGTTTGTGCATTTGGAAGGGAGCTCGAAACATTCGCTTTCAGTTTTCACTTCCTGAAGTGGGCGTGCCCTCCTCCCGCTCTGCTGCACTCATTGGTGGAAGATTTCAGCGTGTTAGCGGGGCATTCATGGAATAGCGGGGCATTTATGGAATAGCGGGGCATTTATGTGAAATGAATACTTCTTAATCATAGAAATGTCTTCAAGCTAGAAATGATTAGAAAAGTTTCAAATATATATTTGGATCTTTAAGATATAAACATGAATATATGTTATTATTCTATACTATTTATTAGTAAATAATGAGTATTGATTATAATTTTATAATATCATACATGTAATGTCCTGATTTTTGGTACAGTTCATACCCCCCCCCCAAACCCAATAATATTTTTTGTTTTAGTTTTTCAGGTTCTGGATTTTTGTTTGGCTTTTGGCCCACATCTTCCCTGCTATAAAGTCAAAGTTGATGTTTGGCTGAGAAGGAACCATAAAAGAAGGAAAGGTCACCTTTGGGTCCAGGCAGTCCTCGGTCTCCTTGCATGGCGGACGTCAGGAAAGCTGGAGAAGAGGATTGAACGTGAGATGATGAATGGCGTGTGCGTCGTGTGTCAAGCCAAGAAAAGCACCTTGGAACGCCTGCGACTGCATTTCAGCTCTGACCATACGTTGGATGGCCATTTGAAGCGCAGCGGCGTCAATGGAGCCACCGGTACCGCTGGTCCAGAACCCATTAGTGAAAGTGGAACCGCTGGAACCGCCACCGAAGCTGGTCACACGTGTGCCGCTGAAGCTGGTAGTGTGGCCAGAGGAGGAACCGCCGCTCAATCTGGTGTCTCCTGTGCTGCTGCCAGCACCGCCGCTGGAGCCGCTTCCACCGGCACCACCGACACCACCGGTGTGGGTGCTGCCACTTACGACGATAGTGCGACCGGAGCTGGAGCCCCCACCGACGCTTGTGCCGCTAGCGCCGCCACTCATGGTGCCACCCGAGCCTGCGCCGCCACTGGAGCCGGTCCCACTGGCGGCGGCACTGCCGCTGGAGCCACTGGTACCACTGGTGTCTGCGCCACCTCCGGCTCCAGCGCCCACACCAATGCCTTGTCCACCAGCAGAACCAGCAGAACCACCAGAACTTGCGTCCGAGCCTCCACCACCTCCTCCGACCAGGAAGATGTCCGTTTGTTGACCGCCAGCGTCCACGAAGGTGCTGCCGCCGCTCCCCGCCAGCTGACTGGTGCGAGCAGACACGACCGCCGTCTCGGATTCCAGAGTCGCCACTCGGTTCTTCAGTTTCCTCACATCCTCGGCTAAGACACAACATCTCTTTAGTTTCGTCGACGGCAACAAAATCCAATACACCCGGCTAGATAACGTTTGACCAACTCCTCAGGATGTCAGCATCCAGCAGCTTTAGCTCTGCTTTAGCTCTGTATGCACTATAAAATGTTCCTAGTCAGTTGTTGGTTGAGTGTTATGCTTCTTCACAGTAAACTCATCAGCACTAGTAATGCTAGTTGGGGTGATACAACATTGGTTCTGTTGCTGCAGTTGTGGAATGGCCATGTTTTCCTTGATGAGTTTCCACTTTCCCATGCACTCCAAATCATTGATGAACTTAGACAATTTGGTTCTTGTGTAAAATACATTTTCATATTTTGGAATAAAGCGCCTCTCTCCAATCAGTACACAAATGAAGTATAGTCTTATTTCTTCTTGTAATCTGGTTCAAAGTACTTCCAACTAACTACCAACTTCACAGCTACTGGATCTGCATTGAAACCAAAACCAACCGGCCGACCTGGCGCCACCAGAACTGATTTGATGGCATGAATGGCATTATGTACTTTGTACTACGTCTGTACTTTTTTGTTTCTTGACTTTATTTGCCTTTTATTTAAGCTACAAACGTGTCAGATCATTTTGCCTGACCCTGTATGAGATGTGTCCATGGTGAAGGAGGGACTGGTAAGGATCTACATCAGAATCAGAACCATTTCTGATTCTGATTCTGATGTATACGTGGAGAAGGAGGGACTGGAAAGGATCTACATCAGAATCAGAACCATTTCCGATTCTGATTCTGATGTATACGTGGAGAAGGAGGGACTGGAAAGGATCTACATCAGAATCAGAACCATTTCCGATTCTGATTCTGATGTATACGTGGAGAAGGAGGGACTGGAAAGGAAGATTGAGAGAGCCAATTGCCTCGGCGGCCATGAAGGTGCTTACCCAGGGCGATGAGGCCAAAGAGGAGTCCCAGCAGCAGCAAGAAGAGGAGGAGGAAGGCCAGCAGCCATTTCCACCAGGAGCAGCAAGCATCCGAGCAGCAGCACCACCCTCCGCCCCCGAAGACGCCACCCTTTTTGCGAATCTCTGAGGAGCCAATAGTTAAGCGTCATTAAAGTCGAGTAATGCCTTGGTTAACGTCCGCCCCAGTTAGCACTTAGCATCCCAAATATTGCCTTGGCTTATGTTGGCCTGCCGGGTTAGCGTTTCACGTAACTAACTTGTATTGTCGACACAGCCATCTTGGATCGCACCCCGAGTGTGTTTTTAAGGAGTGGGCTGAAGCGTCAACAAGCGGCTAAGAGTCCAATAGAGGTTGTGATTGACAGCAACATTCCAAGAAGAGAGGATGGCAAACGTCAAAGATGGCGTCCATGTTGCCGGAAGCCCTCATCATCAATAAGATATGTGGCATCCTGAAGAATAACAACGTAATCGTGTGCGCTCACGTTGTCAGAGGAACCCTGGTGACCGCCAACCGCCATGTTTGTGCTAGTGGCTTGTCACAGTAAAAGTGTTTGATGCCCCATGAGTGCAACAGCAGCATCATCGTCGTCATCCTCCTTGGACGAAGGAGGTAAAAGTCCAAAGGTCAGCTGCCCGTTCCTCATTTGGAATTATTGTCTAAAGATGTGTTTGCTATGAAAATGTTGGGGTGTCTGGAAAGAACTCATTGGACTTGGGAAAGCTTTCCTTGGTTACAGTCCGTTTTGGTTTCAGTGGGACCTTGTGGAAGGGATTCAGCAGGGTATGACATAGAAGATCCTGTATGAAAGTATACGTACGTGCATGCGTGGCTTTGTCTTTCATCAAAACTCCTGATGATCCATCTAGCGGGGAAAAACACAGCTCAGGATGGACGCCACGCAGGACGCGGATGTCTTCTTCTTTCAACTCACAGTAAGCCTTTCCTGCTCCGGCCTTCAGCTGAGACGTGTCACTCAAGCTTGTAATGAGCTTCTCCTTCTGGAGGGAATCACCCGACAGAGAACCTGGAACATCACGCAGGAACATCACATGATCCAAGTCTCCACTTCCTGTGTGCTGTTTACAAACAACATGCCAATACTAAACTACTAATACTAATCTAATAACGATTAGGCAGCGAGGAAAGAAAGAAAGCGTTAAATGAAGAAATATTTAGTCATCCTTTTGGCCACTAGGTGGCACTGTGACCACGTCGGGAAGTGACTAGAAAAGTCAAGTATAGTTGGTACTACGACCACTGCTACTACTACTACTACCACCACTACTACTAGGTGGGCTTCACGTCCAGCACACTTTTCCCAGTTGTCATGGAAGTTAGACGCTGAATAATCCAAGGAAGGACTCGGCATAATACTCCTGATAGTCTTGCTCACAAACATTACGTTGGCCGGACTGTGAGCGCTGCTCACCACGGAAAAGGCCCACCGTGTGCGTCTCTTCTTTTTGAGGAGGAGCAAACTGCCTTCAGCTTTGCTGGAGGTCAGGAGGTCAGGGGGTCAGGGCGGTAGAGCGTCCTCACTACGGACGCACGGTGCGTCGGAAAACATCGGCTCCTCGCTCACACGACTAGAGATCTACTCCGAAAGATCCGGGATGACCCCACCCACCCTGGACACCCTGGACACCCTGGACACCCTGGACTTGCCCTTCTTGGTAGCAACAGACTGAAGCACGGCTCCTTTCCTACGGCTGTGAGGAGGCTGCTGTGGGAACCGCTGGCACTTCAACCACTCAACCTCTGACCTCCTGCAACATTTCACATTCCCACCGTTTATTATTCATATTTGTCGCATTGCATTTGGATTTATTATTCATATTTGTCGCATTGCATTTGGATTTATTATTCATATTTGTCGCATTGCATTTGGATTTATTATTCGTATTTGTCGCATTGCATTTGGATTTGTCTTCAATTTGTGACTACAAGACGTTGCCATTCCAAAACGCTTCAAATCCAATCCAGTGAAATAACGACCACATTGCTTCGGAAATGCAGCCTAGAGTCTAAGGAAGACGTTGGGAAAGAGGAATCAGTGGAGATGATTGACACTTTGCTGTCCAAGCGTCCCAACGCACCTCCTCCTGTAGTTCTGCTGAACTGCTTGCCGCTGTCTTTGGCCAAAACCAGCGTGTCCGTCTCCCTCTTTCCCGATAGATTCTCCTTGTCCGAGTTGACGAACATGTAGTCTCTGTACGCGTCCTCATTCTGGGATCTCGCCGCTGGAAAGCACAAGCATGTACAAGCGTGTCAGCAACAGCGTTAACTGAGGTGCTTCCCATGGGCGGGATCGGGAAGCTCCAAATGGGACGTATTGAGGAGTCACTATTATCACAACTATCCATTTATTTAACGATATGATTATATCACAACTTACAGGACCTCCTGAGGTGATTTATGGCGTATTGGGAATGCAGTGGAAATTCATGTGGAACATCCTTCTATTCAAAGCATTTGATTGGGAATCAGACACAATAATCATTCCTTGCATCTCCAGACGAGGGAGGTCTCGGTGTATCTGACTACCAAATTCCTCCACTGCACCAGTGGACGAGACGGCAGACCAGCCAGTCGACTGCCAAGGACGTAAGCTCATATTCAATAGCAAGTCCCAATGGAAAGAAAATGTCAATATTCCCGGACAGGGAAAGTAAGCAAAAAGAAGATTGAAAATGAAAATGAGAATGACGAACGCATCAAGGCAACCTTTAAGATGCCAGCGTGCTTGCCAAGTGACGTCAGGTATTTTACCAGGCCGGCCATGAGGGAAGCGGCACCCGTCAGCAGGGATGCATGGCTGCTGCATGGCTGCTGCATGGCTGCTGCATGGCTGCTGCATGGCTGCTGCATGGCTGCTGCATGGCTGCTGCATGGCTGCTGCATGGCTGCTGCATGGCTGCTGCATGCAAATATTGCAGTAATAACGCCAGTCATTCCAACGGGCTGTTTACCTGCATCCTTCTGGGAAAAAGGTCAGGAACATCAAGGGAGCCAAGCAGACGACATAAAAATAAAATGGCTAACAGAGACATTAGCATCTAACAATAACAGATCATTGAAGTGGACAAATGGACTTTTAAGGTAAGGTAAGGTAACATCTCATCTTATCTCATGTAAGGTAACATCTCATCTCATCTCATGTAAGGTAACATCTCATCTCATCTCATGTAAGGTAACATCTAATCTCATCTCATGTAAGGTAACATCTCATCTCATCTCATCTCATGTAAGGTAATATCTCATCTCATGTAAGGTAATATCTTATCAATGTAACGTCACTGATGCCCAGGGAGCAAAATGCTAGCTATAACTTGTCTTTCTATATTTGTTGATGAATACTAGTCAACGTAGCCAAGCTTGAAACAGCCATCATTGACTCGCTCATTCATTCATTCATTTATTCATGCATTCATGTCTGAAAAGGCACCATGAAGTCAGGGAACCATGCAGGAAGTGCCATGGAGCGAGGGACGACTGGAGACGGAAATCAGACGTCTTTGAGCTTGGCGAGGCGCTATGACCTTCTCGTTGCATGCTTTCACGTACGCAAGCACAAGGCTACGAACTTTGGATGACATCATTGCTAAACTTGACCATGTGCGTGATAACCATTGAAGGTGCGGCATCGTGCCACCAGAGGGAGCTAAAGCTTACCTGACGAGACTCCAGGTGCCGCCCCACCACCAACGATGCCGGACATATTTTTCTGAACTCCATAACCTGTTGGGAGACATCCGGTGAGGATGACTACATCGTGATGAAGTATGATGCAGCCGAGGACTCTACCTGCCATGTTGGCGTTGGCGTTGCTTCCGGCGGCCATTCCGGCGCCGCCCCCTGTTGGCGCCAAATTGTTCTGAAAGCCATAAACTGGAAAAGGAATCCAAAAGAAACATTTTGTTGTTAAAGGCCCAAAGTAGTTCTTTATGAAGAAAAATACATCTCTCATTTTCTTATTGGATGTGAAGGTCATTTCTATGCTCCTGCAGTGTTACGTCATTTCTTGACCAACGGGTGCTTAGCATGGTCAAAGTAATACTATGTAAAAAAAAAAACATAGTAATAATCATTGAAGAAGCATCATTAGCAGAGTTGATGAAACACCACCATCGTCATCGTAAACATGCAACTTATTGATTTATTCTATCTTGCCTCATGGATGAACTATATTCCAGCTGAGTGTGGTTATGGAGTATTCAGGAGATTCAGGAGTATTCACAACGCGTCAAAAGAATCATTCCAATAAAAGACAGAAGCACCAAATGAAATGAGAAGCTTATAATAAGAATAACAAAACAATAAAAACAATAACAAGAAAGGATGATTAAAAAGTGCTGACCTGATAGTGAAGGTGACGTGATACCAGCCGGCGCCATGTTGTTGGCGTTGGCCTGGGGTAACGTGTAGCCGCCGCCGGTGCCGCCCACCGCCACGGCGCTGGTGGCGGTGGCGGAGGAGGGCAGCGTGGAGGTGGGCCAGGGAAAAGACGGCACCACGCTGTCCAGCGTGGAGGAAGCGTACCGCGCTGACCTCACCGTGGAGTCGTGGACGCCCGACTTCTGGCTGATACTGTACTGGCTTGATCTCACACCAGTATCGTACTGGCCCGACCTCAGACTGCCATCATACTGGGACGATATGACACCAGTATCGTACTGGCCCGACCTCAGACTGCCGTCATACTGGGCGGACCTCACGGCGCCAGTCATGGGCGGCAGGTCTGTGTCTGGTTTGATGCCGTCGTTATACTGTCCTGACCACAAAGCAGTATCATACGATACCGACCTTACGCCACTATCGTACTGGCCCGATTTCCCAGCTGTGCCGTACGTCGCTGATCTGACGCCGGTATCGTAGAGTCCTGGTCTCCCTCCTTCACTGTAGTGTGCCGACTGAACGCTGCCTTCGTACTGGCTGTTTTTCCCCACCGTAGCGAAGCGCTCACGTTCACACAGGCCGCTGGTGTCCACCGCGTGGAAACCCTCCCTTGTGACGCCAGAACCGAACGTCAAAACTGCAGAAGACAGAAACGAGGTCATCAATCGTCAAAATGATCCTTAGAATGGAATCAGCCTGCTTTGCTCCGTTTGGCCACAAGGGGGCGAGCAGGGTCTCCTTCCAGGGAACGATTGCTAATTCATTGGTTAAAAGCAAATCACAACAGAGCAGCCAACAACATGCGACAAGCACCACGGAGCTCGCTGGAGAAGGTCCACACAATCCCTGCCCACCAATCATCCATATGCTGGAGCCTATCCCAGCTGGGAGGAACATGCAAACTCCAAGTCTCTCCAAGCGGAGATTCCAACCCAGGTCTTCCCATCTCCCGACAGCGTGGCCTACATGCTAACCACTGATCCACCAATCGGTATCAGCCCCTCATATGCCTTCCATGGCCATCACCATACTACTACGGATACCTGGAGCCAAGGCACCGCCATCATTGATAATATTTCACTTGTATTCAATAATCATTCAATAATTCATAATATTATGATTCTAATAGATCCCTGATGTCAGCAGCACGGTGGAGATCTGGGTTGGAATCTCCATTTGGCCATCTCTGTGTGGAGTTTGCATGTTCTCCCCGTGGCTTTTCTCCCGGTACTCCGGTTTCCTCCGACATTCCAAAAACATGTTCGCTTCATTGCCCACTGTGAATAGTCCATAGTATGAATGTCATGTACAGTCTGGACCCTGACAGTCCAGGCTGGAAAACACTTAACCAGTCAGCTGGGATAGGCTCCAGCATACCCCCTTGAGCCTAGTGAGGACAGGCGGCATGGACGGATAGACGGATATGTGGATGGATGGACGGATGGACGGATGGACGGATGGACAGACGCATCGATGGATAGATGGGTGGATGGATGGACAGGTGGGTGGATGGATGTGTGTGTGTGTGCGTGTGCATGTGTGTGTGAGCGACTAACATGCAGTTATAGTAAACCCACAGTGGGAGGGAGGCATGCAAGCCGAGTGTGCAAGTTTGGGGTGGGGGGGGGTGAAATACCTGACTGAGAGGCTCTAGAGGTCACAGAGATGGTCTGGGTCTCCACACTGGCCTGCTTAGGGCCACCCAAGATGGCCGAGGTGCTGGAGGAGCGGGTGGGGCTGGCGCTGCTGGAGCGGACCTTCAGTAGCTTCTTGACGTCGTCTAGCTCCGCCCCTGCAGACACACATTATATACAGTATATATACATACGTGTATATGTGTATATACGTATATATATATATATATACATACGTATATATATATGTACAGTGTGAATATATGAATATATATATACATAAGGTACAGTATGAATGTGTGTATACATGTGTGTATATGTATGTACTAGGTTTGGGCAAAATGGACGATAGCATATATCAGAATATCTTTAGGATGTATAATGATATAAATATAATATCAAATACACGGGAAATGGGGGATGACATGATCTGTGAGTGGAGTTAGCAAGCTAGTTGTTGGACCACCAGTGTCCTGTGAGGTGAAGCCGGGGGGGTCAGGGATGTACGGGATGTACGGGATGCACAGGATGTACGGGATGCACGGGATGCACGGGATGCACGGGATGCACGGGATGCACGGGATGCACGGGATGCACGGGATGTACGGGATGCACGGGATGTACGGGATGTACGGGGTAGGACCGCTGTCAGCGTCGCCGCCTTCGCTCCACTCGTGCTGGCGGGCAGCGCTTCTGGGTGGAGTGATGGTAACGTGGTTGTAGCAACACACAGTGACTCCATTTCTGCATTTTATATGGAGCCGAGTTTCTGCTGCTGTGGGTTCGGTAACCATGGTGACGACAGGCTTTCCTTCACGTGACACGCGTACCGGTCCTGCTGCAGCAGGGCGGCTAACGGACAAGGGAAAGAAGTTTTGAGCGACTATGTTGTGAACCTTGACAAGCTGTGGGAAATACCTGAATGGGTTTCCTTTTATTTCACTCATCTTTAATGGGGCTGCTACCAAGCCAACATGAGCTTTTTTTAATCATCAGGTTGAAGAATGCGATTGGCCAAGAGGGAAGGGAATGACCAAGGAGGTAAGACGGGTGACCAGAGGGAGACGAGGGGCACAGATGAGGCGAGAGAGGGAGGTGACAGCGGAGGTGCAGCAGCTGGAGGATTGATCTAAAGTTCTCCATTTTTGTTGATAGATAGTTGACACAAAGGCAAAATCAATTGAGTGGAAGCTGCCAGTCTTGCTAGCTCGTGCTTGAACACAATCGCAATGAACTAGTGTGTCATTGTGGCATCAATACGTAATACAGTGCCAAGTACGCCACAGTGGGTGCCACGTATTTACTGGTAACAATCTGGCTAACCTTTAATGGACGTCAGCCTCTACCCAATTGCTACCAAGTCTTACCCAACTGTCATGCCAGCGTTTGTCGTGAAGGAAGATGTAGTCACCCATGCCATTCCAACTGCATATGGAGACATTTTTATCACACTCTAGTTTTGTTTCGGCAGACATGGGGCAAACACCACTCTTAATTTGAAGGACGGTCACGGAAGTATAGTCCATGTGTGGAGACTGTCTATTTATGGCTAAGATGAGCTACTTTCAAAAATAAACCTGCTTCTCGTACCCCCACCTTAGTACACTCGTAAAAAACATTAGAACATCCTAACCACTATAGCAACACAATATAATGTGGTAGTATGAGATCGGTGAGGTAGTACGAGAGCGGTGTGGTAGTACGAGAGCGGTCTGGTAGTACGAGAGCGGTCTGGTAGTACGAGAGCGGTGAGGTAGTACGAGAGCGGTGAGGTAGTACGAGAGCGGTGAGGTAGTACGAGAGCGGTGAGGTAGTACGAGAGCAGTGAGGTAGTACGAGAGCAGTGAGGTAGTACAAGAGATAGATGAAAAGTAGGAAGTAAAAGTAGTTTCCCTGAAGTGAAAAGAGGATAATACAAAGCATATGTGTGTGGAATCGGACACCCTGGTGTGGGGGCGAGAGGGGGGGGGGGGGTTCCTCGGGCAGCTGGAAGAAGATTGGTACGTCTAGAAGAAGCACTTTTTTGCAGAGTGAAATCCATGAGACGTTCTTCCTGCTAGAAGTGATTCCTGACGCGGGAACGCCGCCGTGTTGCAGGGGTGAAGTCAGGATGGGACGGGTGCAATTACTGTCATGGAAGTGCAGGGGGCGTGATCCCAGCCATAAAGCAGGGAGGCTGCCGAGCTAAGCTGCCATTAGGCGTGGACAAAGGCCAACTCGTGCACGTGTCGTGGCCAGCAAACACGTGAGAAAGGGTTTCCCCTGTGGGATCATCTGGAACTATGAGATCAGCAGAAGTCAGGAAAACTTGAGCGCACCCCCACCCCATCCTCAGGGTCCCACAGCCAAAGTAGATGCTTGGTGGCTTTGCGGTGCATTGCCTGACGAGGAAGAAGATATACTCACATCTGCCGGCCGTGGGAGAGGCGCTCTGCAACCTGGCCCGGATCTCGCTCTCTGAGCCAAACCACCAAAACACAAAAGGAAATCCACTTTTCAAAGGTGCGGGTGTTGAATGGCTGAAGAATGATGAGTAGTCAATACCTCTGCTCTCACTTCTCCCTCTGGTGCCGCTGGAGCCTGGAAAGTCCAAACACACTGAACAATGAGGACACTCCATCTGTGGGCGGTCGTCACAATGCTAGCAGGGACACTCCCGTACACCCCCCCCCCGTACATAGAACATGTGCTGTGTCGGACCCCATGATCCACAGGGGTACATCCTGAACCAAAATGTTGGCAAAAGGAATACATGACGGGTGTGCCAATGATTTCTTATCAGTTGACTAAACCACAGATTGTGTGTGAGCGTAGAGGTTCCACTCTGTAAAAAAGAGACTTACAGTAGATCCCGTAGTCTTTGCGTGCAAAGTCCGGGGAGGAATTAGCACTGGAACTCCCTGGAAGAGACAACAGATCATCATCAACAATCAAGCGTGTCCTCGTGTGTCCTTCACCTCCTGCCTCAGCTCACCCTCGTAACCCCCCGAGCGGATGCTGGCCGTGTGCTTCCTGTCAGAGGAAGAGACGGCGGCAGCCTGGCCTCTCTTCCCGCCGCCCGATGAGCCCACCTTGGACACAGAGCTCACCACGTAGCCGCCTCCGCTCCCGCCGGCGTAGCCCTCCCCATCCAGGTAGCCACCCGCGCCATCGTGTCCTCCCCCGGCAGTGTCCCCTGCCAGATAAGCCCCCGGGGAGGAGCCATAGCTGCTGCTGCTCACGCCCACGGACGCTGCAGGGACCACATGGGCGACACGTTGGTGAGGGATCGTTCTTAACGGCTGATGCTGCTCAGCCGTAGGACGCGTTCGTCCACGCTGCTGTGGCGAGTAAAGGCTGACATGAAGTGAAGTACGTGGTGCTGCTCTTCTGAGTGAAGACGTTCTTCTCCAAGGCCGGCCCGCCGCCGCCGCTGGCCATGTTCCTGTGATTTGATCCCGCCGTTCCCTCTGGCAACCAGAAGACACACAAGCAAAACAAGGAGAGACATGACTCATGGGGCCGCACGCTAGTAATTACTGCATCAGGCCTTGGCTTCCAGCGTCATGCGGGACCAGGACTTGGCCACACTCACTTGGCGGGAGGGTCGTCACTCTGCCCGTGGACTCCGCTGGTCAAGCACACAAACGAGGAACATCATTAGACACGGAAGAATCCATTCCTTATCAGGAGGTGTGGACGTTAGCATCAACGCTGGACCATCATGACTCATGAGTCCTCAATGCATCCTAGTCGCCTAAAAATCTGTCAGGGAAGCATCCTAGTCGCCTAAACATCCGTCAGGGAAGCATCCTAGTCGCCTAAACGTCTACAGGGAAGCGTCCTAGTCGCCTAAACGTCTACAGGGAAGCATCCTAGTCGCCTAAAGGTCTACAGGGAAGCATCCTAGTCGCCGAAACATCTGGCAAGGAAGCATCCTAGTCGCCTAAACGTCTACAGGGAAGCATCCTAGTCGCCTAAACGTCTACAGGGAAGCATCCTAGTCGCCTAAACGTCTACAGGGAAGCGTCCTAGTCGCCTAAACGTCTACAGGGAAGCATCCTAGTCGCCTAAACGTCTACAGGGAAGCATCCTAGTCGCCTAAACGTCTACAGGGAAGCATCCAAGTCGCCTAAACATCTGGCAAGGATGCATCCTAGTTGCCTATACATCTGGCAAGGAAGCATCCAAGTGTATACTGATACTTTAACCCTGGAACAGATCATTTCTATTTCCGTTTCGTCCAATGAGAGGCTGGCCACGTGCGTCTAAGCTGAAGAGGTTTCCAAACGCAGCCAACAGAATTCCAGTGAAGAAAGCTCACCCTGCTGGTCTGCCAAGTCTGCTGAGAAGTCCACCGGTCTGCTCAGCCCGTCCATCCCATCTTATCTGTTGACACGATAAGCGCTTGCTTGGAGCCGTTAGCCTGCCAGATGTTCCTCAGCAATGAGGCTATAAATCATCTCATGCTGGGAAAACAGCACAACAATCACAAGATTCACTTGGGAAGGTCACGAGGCGACATGGGAGGAATAAATACACACTTTTCTCCACTTTCTCTCCTTCTGATATAAGAGGAATAAATACAGACTTTTCTCCACTTTGTCTCCTTCTGATATAAGAGGAATAAATACAGACCTTTCTCCACTTTGTCTCCTTCTGATATAAGAGGAATAAATACAGACTTTTCTCCACTTTGTCTCCTTCTGATATAAGAGGAATAAATACAGACTTTTCTCCACTTTGTCTCCTTCTGATATAAGAGGAATAAATAAACTTTTGTCCACTGTCTCCTCTAAGAAACAATCTCCACCAACAGAAGCAAGCATAGGCTCCAAGCCGACGCTTTTCCCGGTCAGGGACAAAACAGGCACATCCCGAGCTGTAAAAGTGAAATGTCAGGAAGGGGAAGGGTATACGAGCAGCACCTTCACCCCAGCGACGAGCCACGACAACACAGCACAAAGCAGCATTATTCCAAGTGTGGACAACAAACACACAAAAGTCCATTGAGTCGCCACACCCTGTGGATAAATCCCCCCCCCCCCCGTGCTGAAAACATGCAAGCATCCTAACTTCCACCCTGAGCCCTCAAAGTCAGCTAAGAAGCCCAACCTTAAGTTTGCCTCCTAACTTACCTGGATGGAGAAACCATCCTAAGGGGGGTGTACAAAGTCAACTAAGGGGTCTTATCCAAACCTCCATGTAGGAATCCATCTCCAAGCACTGAGGTCAAGCGGTGGAATATATTTAGGAGGGATGTAAATAGCCCGGGAAAGTGCATGTAAAAGTATCCAGAGATCATGGTAACAGACTAATTATAAAGATGCCAGAGGAGGAGACGCGAGCAGAAAAAGGAGAAGCATTTAGCGAGTTATGGTCATAAAAGCACAATCATCAGCCAGCAGCAACGTCCAGCTTTGGTGGGTCCGTTAGGATCCGTACCTCGGAGTCGGACAGTCAATCAACACCTCCTGAGGGTTGCAGCGTGTTCGCTGGACTTCCTCAAAGTCCTGTCCGTTTTGCCACAAGTTTCCTCGGGTAAAAAAAGTTAGCATGCGGCCGCGCCCTTCGGCTGGTTGGCAGGCGGACAGGTGTAGCAAGAAAAGTGCTCCAAAGTCCCACAGCCCCACAGGACATTTGAACGCGTCAGCCTGCAAACTTGAAAACATGCACAGGAGGAGGAAGTCCCGCAACTCCCATTTTTTATGTCGGGGAGGGGGTGGGAACCTTTTTTTCTATCTTTTTATTAGACTTGTGAGGAGGGATTGTGGGAAAAAAAGTCACGGTGTTCCAGCTGGCTGACACGTGCTGCACAGGGAATCACTATACATATATCACTATACAGGCTTTACATTGGACCCACTCATGATATCACTATACAGGCTTTACATTGGACCCACTCATGATATCACTATACAGGCTTTACATTGGACCCACTCATGATATCACTATACAGGCTTTACATTGGACCCACTCATGATATCACTATACAGGCTTTACATTGGACCCACTCATGATATCACTATACAGGCTTTACATTGGACCCCCTCATGATATCACTATACAGGCTTTACATTGGACCCCCTCATGATATCACTATACAGGCTTTACATTGGACCCACTCATGATATCACTATACAGGCTTTACATTGGACCCACTCATGATATCACTATACAGGCTTTACATTGGACCACTCATGATATCACTATACAGGCTTCACATTGGACCCACTCATGATATCACTATACAGGCTTCACATTGGACCCACTCATGATATCACTATACAGGCTTTACATTGGACCCACTCATGATATCACTATACAGGCTTTACATTGGACCCACTCATGATATCACTATACAGGCTTCACATTGGACCCACTCATGATATCACTATACAGGCTTTACATTGGACCCACTCATGATATCACTATACAGGCTTTACATTGGACCCACTCATGATATGACTAATCATTACATATACTTTCCATTGGAACCAATCAATGATATGACTAATCATTACATATACTTTCCATTGGAACCAATCAATGATATGACTAATCATTACATATACTTTCCATTGGAACCAATCAATGATATGACTAATCATTACATATACTTTCCATTGGAACCAATCAATGATATGACTAATCATTACATATACTTTCCATTGGAACCAATCAATGATATGACTAATCATTACATATACTTTCCATTGGAACCAATCACTGATCAATGATTGTGCTTCTTGTCATGACACATGTGCCTGACCAACCAAAGTGAAGGACAGATCCCAAGAGGACGCTGATGGAGACGGAAGAGGTCATATCTTGTCTTTGCGGCGTTGACATGCGACCCCAGCATGCGAGAGATGAGGCTTGATGCGGGTAAAGAATATACTTATTCTCCAGCACCCCCGCGACCCTCGTGAGGATAAGCGGTAGAATATGAATGAATGAATACTGTGAATACGTTATTATCTTGCACTGCGCAGCCAGACCCATTCATGTTCTATGGTTATCATCACATTTTGCCAGCACCAGTGCCCTTCAATGCAGGCATCACCAATAAAGAGAAAAAAGCCAAAGGAAAAGGAGAAGATGCTGGCAAGAACATTTGCATCCCACATGATGATGGTTTGATACTAACTGCTCCTATCAGCTTTCCAACATAGATTGTTTCTCTGCGGTGTGTGGGGCGGGGGGATCCCGCCCCGGCCCCACCCATCCACGCAGTGCTGACCACCACTCGCATGACTCACCGCCAGCGTGACTGGGTTCTGCTCCACTGATGGAAAACAAATGGCCCCGAGCACAGGAGGAGGGACTCCACTCACATCTATGTGCAAGCTCCAATTATGCGGGGGAGGGGGGGGGGGTAATTCAATGGAGAATTCCTTGGCTGTGGAAAGAAGGTGGACAGATTAACAGTTTGGTTTTTTTTAGCAGATGAAATGTGAAGTTTGCATCAACACAGCAAGCGGTCCAAAGGTTGGATGCAAGGCAATGATTGACTGATTACTGTCTCAGCCAACATGTAAACTGATTAGGATGCCCAGGGGGGGCACTTCTATCTACGCCTAGCATGCTGCATTCACAGACACACACACGCAGGAATGCTGCAATGCTTTGTAACCACCCCACCGTGCTGGAAGGCTTTGTAACCACCCCATCGTGCTGGAAGGCTTTGTAACCACCCCATCATGATGGAATGGTTTTAGTGAAACCTCCACCCCATTGTGCTGGAATGCTTTGCAACCACCCCACCGTGCTGGAAGGCTTTGTAACCACCCCATTGTGCTGGAACGGTTTTAGTGAAACCTCCACCCGATTGGGCTGGAAAGCTTTGTAACCACCCCATTGGGCTGGAATGCTTTGCAACCACCCCATTGGGCTGGAATGCTTTGTAACCACCCCACCGTGCTGGAATGCTTTGCAACCACCCCATTGTGCTGGAATGCTTTGCAACCACCCCACCGTGCTAGAAGGCTTTGTAACCACCCCACCGTGCTGGAATGCTTTGCAACCACCCCATTGTGCTGGAATGCTTTGCAATCACCCCATCATGCATCATGCTGGGGTGGTTACACGTCTCTCAGCAAGATGAAAACAGGAGCTCTCTTGTTTTTGTAAAGTCACACCCTGACTAGGCTGGGATTATAGAGCAGGCTGACACCAATCTTTGGATGAAGTCATCCCAGGTCCAGGATCAATGACTGGCAGGAAGAACATCGGGGATAACACAAAAGTGAGAAAAAGTAGGACGTGGGCAGCCTACCTGGCATCCGAGAGCAGGCTTGGCATGAATTCTCCACTATTTATGGCTGGCGAGCACACACACCTGTGTTTGATGAAGAGTTGGCACACTCACTCGCATCTCACATTGCTTCTAGATTCCCAAAAAGCCACTCCTTTTCCATGTGGTTACTCAGAAACTCCAAATGGGGGCCTGGAACTAAGGGTATAGGACTAAGGATAAAGGTTAAATGTTGACTCATTTGTGTAAATAATCTACAAGTCTATCATACAACAATCTTCCAAACAGACAGAGGATGATGCTGAACAAGAAGAATTCATCTAAATCCGATGATGAGAAGCGTTGACTCGCCTCGTGACTCTTCCTTAGTCAAGCGTCTGACAACACTCCATGGAATTTAGTGGCTCATACAAGATATACTTGACAAAATACGTTAAAAGTATGCCAAACGTCATTGGATAAAAGCATATGAAATACTAATACACTAAACTATACTACTATGAATGTACTATAATACTGATAAATGGAAATTGATCTTTGTGAGCGAGAACTGAAAATAGCAACACGAACTGCAAATCCCGTGAGCCTTCACTTCGTTACGTCATCACAGTCCAACCAATCACATGCTTTGGAGGGTTTCCGAACCCCAAAACACGGAAACGCAGAAAACAGTTTCCATTGACGTCGCCTTCTCTGATTTAAGGTTTTCCATAAGTTCGTTTCAGTTGTTAATTTGGCTAACTGTCGCTAACATTATGAGGGAGGGACGCTTGGTTAGTTCTTGTTTCATGGGGGTCACGGCGGAGAATGTCAAATAAGTTAGCGTGTAGTTCTCGGTCAGTTTTGGAGAGCAGCCCTATTGAAGCCAATGATACGGTAAACCATTATCATTGTTTTTAACAGCATAGGATGGCTTTGTTCGGTGATGAATAGAACATTATGTTGATGATTATGCTTTGCTTGTCGCCTCTGCAGCCTCCTTGGAAGATGAGCTGCTCCCTGAAGGAGCGTCTGAGGAGGTCACGGCGCTCCTTCACCTCGCCTTTCGCCGTGGCCAAGCGCCTTTGCGTGGAGGAGGATGGCCCGGTGCTTCCAGCACATTCCCAGATAGCGCACAATAATAATACAAGCGCTCCACTTGTCAGCCTGTCTGCTGGCGTCAATGGACAGGAAGTCAGAGCCGGGAGTGAAAAGTTCTCCGCAATGATTCCGGGATGCGTGGGCGGTCATTCTGAAGACTTTGCACAGCAACGGGAGCGACTCAGCAGGGAGGTGAAGGACAAGACGGAGACCTTACGTCGACTTAAGATGGTGAAGATGTACAGACGCAAGGTGGGTCACTTCAGATGGCCTCTCCCGATCACTACTCACCTCCTGTTGTCCTCCACCCTCTAGAATGACCTCACACAGCTCCAGACCTTGATCGACAAGTGGCGGCATTGTGCCCAGGATGCACTGTATCAGCTCCAGTCCGACGTCCCGGTTGATGGACGCAAGGCCGGCCTGTCCGAGCTCATCGACCTCTTTGGACTGGATGACAAAATCCTGCACTTTGACCGCACAGAAGACGATTTCACTTCCTGAATGTGCTCTCAAACACACCCACGAGGTTGACAAAGAAAGCTTGGAAGTCCACCACAATAAGGAAGTCATCTTTTACGGGTGTAAAAATCACTCCACAACTGCTCTTCTCTTCAAAGGCTGGAAGGAGCAGGGTGACTTCCTTCCTACAAATGTTGACATGAATGAAAGAATGATGGTGTTCTACCTTAGAGGTCCCACTGAAGTCCAAATGATGCTTGGGAGAAAATGATGTTTATTTCACGTTGTAGGTGAGGGCTACTCAAGTCAACTGGAAATAAAAGCTGCTTGTCTGACTGTTGCCAAGTCTCAGTTGTACTTGAGTTGGACCAGCGAAGGGTAGTTCCTCATTCCCAAACGTTGGGCCTCGGCGCTAAGGAAAGCCAGTTTCTCTGCCTGGATTCTGGCCGTGTCCTTCAGCTTCCGCAGCAGCAGAACCTCCTGGTAGCGCTGCTCAGTGTTCACCGCCTCGTTCGCCTCCATAGCTGGAAAAGCCAGAAGACCACTATGAAGCGGAAGTGTCATGCTGCACGGTTGGCGTATCGCAATCGTAGACAAGTCTGCCTTTTCCTCTTCCAGAGCTCTACCGAGCTGCACCAGTTTATGTTCATGCAGCATCCCACAGCTGCACACCTGGCTGGGTTGCGCGTGAAAGCCAGAGGTGGATAAATAAACATCTCTGTGCTAAAGAGGCTTCTAAAGTACCCGAGAAGGTAGAATATTGCTGGGAAGGCTTTGTGCCAGCATTGCTTTACCTGACGCCTCACTGATGTGTCTCATCTGGGACACGGTCACATGCAGGTCCTGGATCTGCTTGTCCAAAGCGGCGTTCTTGTGTTCCTTCATGGCGGCCTGAGCGTGGAGATGTCTGATAGTTTGTTTGCGATGCTTCACGTCCTTCAAATACGTCTTTTTAAAAAGCATAGAAACACAACATTAGCAGCCTTGGCCTTTGACAACATGAAGGCGTCTCGTGTCACCTTCTGCTGCAAAGCCAAAGTCTCCTTCATGGACGTAGCCTGCTTGCAGACACGGCTGTCGCTGTCTGTTTTCAGATACTGAAAAAATACACAAAGCATGAGCGCGTCTGCCATCTTGGCGCCCAATAAACAATCAAAGCACGCTTTATGGATTGTTGATATTGTCAGCGTTCCAGCAGCTCGAACAATGACAGGAAGCGGCGCTCCTCGCTGCAGGAGAACCACCTGAACCCTTTGCCAAAGTAAACCGCCATTTGGGACTGCAGACCAGATTCTCATGCACACCCATCAGCAGGTTAAAAATAAGACGTGTGACTCATCAGCTTTATCAACTTTATGGACCTGTTTATTCTCCCAACAGCTACTGACACCCCCCACCCCCGCCCTGCCCGGCCTGGAAATGCTTTATGGTGTGGGAGGATCTCCCTGTGAGGTCTTGTTCACTTCCAATCCTGTCCCCTCCCACACGGTTTTCCATGTTTCAGTGGAGATAAAGATGCAGGCAGGGAAGGCGTTGATTGCTTCATGTTTTTGTAGACTTTATTGGGGCCCATCATCCTCACCATCCTCAACCATCCTCACCATCCTCAACCATCCTCACCATCCTCAACCATCTTCCCCATCCTCAACCATCTTCCCCATCCTCAACCATCCTCACCATCCTCAACCATCTTACACCATCCTCAACCATCTTCACCATCCTCAACCATCTTCACCATCCTCAACCATCTTCACCATCCTTCCCCATCCTCAACCATCCTCAACCATCTTCACCATCCTCAACCATCTTCAACCACCCTCACCATCCTCAACCACCCTCACCATCCTCAACCATCTTCACCACCCTCACCACCCTCAACCATCTTCACCATCCTCAACCACCTTCACCATCCTCAACCACCTTCACCATCCTCAACCATTCTCACCATCCTCACCCCTTCTCAACCATCCTCACCATCCTCACCATCCTCAACCCTCATGTGGGACATCATCACACGTCCCCCCCTGCAGCTAAGAATGCATGTGATGGGACACACCTGGAGGGCCGTCATGTGAGCTGCGCGTGGAGCACATTGTTACGCCAAGAACTACCTTGCTGGCGTAGTGCCACCTGGCCACACCATAAGGTCAAGCGTGGTGGCGCTATTGAACACCCACCTCTTTGTGGTCCTCTGTGAGGCGCAGCATCTGGATGTCCCGTTCTTTATTTTGGAGGTCCTCTATCTGCATCCTCCTCATGGTGTTATCCCACTCCACCTGGATGATGCCCTTACGGAAGTCTTTGGTCTGCACCAGCATGGCTATCTTCTGCTCGCCCAGGCTCTGATCAGACCAAACGTTAACATTTGTATCCATCATCAGAAAGCTGAGGTGGGGCGGTGTCTACTGACCCTTATGGTCTGATTGAGGTCTTCCACCACGGTCCTGTGGAGAAGAATGGAGTCGCTGTAGTCAGGTATGAGATCTGTGTTGGTCACCTCCACCTGGCCCTGTTTGAGTAGGAACTGGACCATGATGTCCTTCAGGAAATGCTTCTTCTCCTCACGCAGACTTGATGGATACAACACAGGAAGAACGCTCACAACATTGGGTGCATTAACTCATTAACCTCTTGCCAAGAACATTGGTCAGTTTGGTGACGAGCTTTGCTGTGGTTCGCTAAATCGCTAACGTATTTGCTGCTAACATTAGCCTGCTAACATTTACTCCGCCCCCCCCCCCCCCCATTCCTAAAACATGCTAGGTTAATTGGCCACTCTAAATTGTCCATAGGTATGAATGTGAGTGTGAATGGTTGTTTGTCTATATGTGCCCTGGGATTGGCTGGCGACCAGTCCAGGGTGTACCCCGCCTCCCCCCCAAGACAGCTCGGATAGGCTCCAGCACCCCCTCGACCCTTGTGAGGATAAGCGGTACAAGATGTATACTTTACTGTATATTATAGTCTATACATATGTACAGTGTACCCAATAAAATGTAGAGTATATATACACAGTATATATATATATATATATATATATACACAGTATCTTTTTTCTCCTATAAAACATGGCGGGTATGAGAGAAAAGCAGACATATTTAAGAAGCAAGCGTCACACACTTGTCCAGCAGTTGTGTGAGGTGTTGAATTTCCTGCTGGGCAACATGGTCCTCATCCTGCTTCTGGTACAGGGTCGCCTGCAGGACTGCCAGACTGGACGCTTTGGCTTTGACCTGCACAAAAGGCATGAGATATAGGATATGTATCTACCTTCTACAAACGCCCATCAGTAGAAGAAAGGTGCCGTGCGTTGCATTACATTATGCTCACTGTCTATTTTGGTTCTGCGGACTTGACAAAACTTCTCCCAAACTGTTGCGTTCAAGCCTTCTGGGATATTTCTAGGAGCATCCAATTCCTCCATGGCGTGCTTCTTCGGACCTCTGAGCAGTACAAAGACAAGAAGGTCTGTTGATGACGCATAATGCGAGGGGGGGATGAATGACCAACCTGGGTCTTCGCTTGAACAGCTTGTACAGCTGGTCAACCATGGCTTTGTGAAGACCAGGGAATTCCTTACGGAATTCTTTGTCCAGAGCCTGGAGAGACAGCACATTACGATACATACAGTAGAAACACTATTACTCGATGAACAGCTTCTACTTACTTTGTCCTCGGCGACAATGTTCTCATAGGTCTCCTGAAACAATTCCAAGTCTCTTTCAAAGCGCTGCAACTCTTCCGCCATCCTCCCCTGAAAGACAAGTGGCATTATGAGCGGAGGACCAGGAAAAGCTAAGAAATGAGGGAACCACCTTGTTTTCCAGCATTTGTCCAACTTTCAGCCGCAGCTCCTCTTCTTCGATGCCCATCACCTCTTCCATCAGCATGGAATAACTTAGAATTTTCATCTTCAGTTCTTCCTGGGAAAAACAAGCAACCCTGCTTGAGTGGTGTAAGATCCGAGCGGACAGGTTAGGTTTGTACGGCGCTTCTCAATTATGTTCTGCCATGCCCCGCCTCGGGGACACAATTAGTTTCACTCGCTTCTGGCCGTCTTCAGCTGTTCCGTGCACTACTCTGTTGCCAGATTGCTCCCTGCTCCTTGTTAGCTACTTTGTGGTCTCGGCTTCTTCCAGCAGTGGAGTGTTTAGCAACCTGCTGGCTTCTTCAGCAGCGTACTTTGTCACCTGCTGGGTTGTCTGCTGGTTCTGCAGCACCCTTTCTTAGTCCTTTTTACCTTGCTGCCATCCGTGCGAGCGCCACCTTAAGTTGAGCTAGAGCCCCGGACATTTTCATTCAACTTTGTATTTGTGTGCTTCAACTGACAGTGGTCAACCATAGGAGTACTAGATTTATAGTGTCATATATTGCCATTATCATTGCATTCATGAACAAAACAATGCAGACAGTAATATTGATGCACAGCAGAGGAACTGTGGTATTGTAGGAGGAAGTCTGGAGAGACAGAGAAGTATGTTCAAGTGGGGAAGGACATGTATAAGGACCGGAAGACAGTGGGAAGATGTGCTGAGGATGCTGAGGTTCTCATTGGGAGTGACCAGGATGGATAGGATCAGGAAGGAGGGACAGTACATGTTAGAGGCCTAAGAAGTCAGAGAGGCCGGACTGAGATGGTTGGGACATGTCCAGAGGAGAGAGAGTGAATATGTTGGTAGAAAGATGCTGCCAAGTAGGAGGCATAAAGGAAGACCAAAGAGGAGGTTTATGGATGTAGAGAAGGAGGACATGACAGAGACAGGGTTGGATGGAGGAGATTGGTTTGCTGTGGGACCCCTGGAGGGAAAAGTCCACAGAGAAAGAAGGAGATCTGCAGTCATTTGTAGGCCAGTTATGATCCATCCAAGTCTTTTATTGTGAGCGGCCATAAAAGGATCAAATTCGGGAATGTAAATGGCAGATGCAATGTAAACCATCGGCTCATAGCTTCACGGCTCCTTGCAGGTACCGATCCCCTCCTCGTGTGAAGGCCGCCGATATGCACGCCATCTGCTTTTTCTACACGTGTGTGTTGTTCACCTGACATATGGCCATGTCCGACTTTATTTTCCTCTCAAACAGCTTCCTCAAGCTGTCATCGAAGCGCTCGGTGGCATCTTTGGTGGCTTTCTGGAGGCCTTTGATTTCATTTTCCAGCGACTGCAGTGGCAGATCAGCAATTAGAGAAAAAACAAGATTTGCTGACGTCAGCAAATCAGGCGCACCTTTCTGTATTTGTCCTTCTCTGTGGTCAGCTCCTTGACTTTCTTTTCATACTCTTTGAAGAGCTTCTTCTCCTCCTCGCTCCACTGGTTGTTAGCTTTGGCCACAATGAACTCGGGCTGGGGGACCTCCTGTGAAGTTCATTCAGGCGTCATTTCCTGTGCTTTCTGTTATGACCTCAGATTGTACGGCGTGACCCACCGATTTCAAAATGCTGTCTTTTTTCACTTCCAGCACTCCGTCCATCATGTCGTCAAGGGCCCTGCCCCGGACGTTGTCCCTCTGAAATCCAGCAAATGATGCCTGCTCACAGCCACGTCAGCAACTGACTAACGTCCGTGTGTCTACGTAGATGTACAGCATATAGATGTACTGTACATGCCATAGGGTTTGCTGCACTGTATAGTAGGGCTGTCATTCAAGTGCACAGGTCCTGTTTGACCCCTGACCCCTGACCCCCACCGTAGTGTGAGGACACACAGCAGTGGATGTGGAGGCACGATTGAAAAGTAATACAGATAGATACAATGACCTTGCAAAGTACACGTATTCTAGATAAAAACTTTTACTGCAATAAACTGTGAGTTCATCTCTCAGCACACACACTTTGTCCAGGAACGATGAGTTCAAATTCCTTTCTAATACTGTACTGCAACTGCTCTTATCAAGAATGGAGAGTACTGGAAGTGTTTTTATGCAGTATTGGATATAGAGTACTGGATGTGTTCTTATGCAGTATTGGATATAGAGTACTGGATGTGTTCTTATGCAGTATTGGATATAGAGTACTGGATGTGTTCTTATGCCGTATTGGATATAGAGTACTGGATGTGTTCTTATGCAGTATTGGATATAGAGTACTGGATGTGTTCTTATGCAGTATTGGATATAGAGTACTGGATGTGTTCTTATGCAGTATTGGATATAGAGTACTGGATGTGTTCTTTGCAGTATTGGATATAGAGTACTGGATGTGTTCTTATGTAGTATTGGATATAGAGTACTGGAAGTGTTCTATGCAGTATTGATATAGAGTACTGGAAGTGTTCTATGCAGTATTGGATATAGAGTACTGGATGTGTTCTATGCAGTATTGGATATAGAGTACTGGATGTGTTCTTATGTAGTATTGGATATAGAGTACTGGAAGTGTTCTATGCAGTATTGGATATAGAGTACTGGAAGTGTTCTATGCAGTATTGGAGATAGAGTACTGGAAGTGTTCTATGCAGTATTGGATATAGAGTACTGGATGTGTTCTATGCAGTATTGGAGATAAGAGTACTGGAAGTGTTCTATGCAGTATTGGATATAGAGTACTGGAAGTGTTCTATGCAGTATTGGAGATAGAGTACTGGAAGTGTTCTATGCAGTATTAGAGATAGAGTACTGGAAGTGTTCTATGCAGTATTAGAGATAGAGTACTGGCAGTGTTCTATGCAGTATTGGATATAGAGTACTTGAAGTGTTCCACGCAGTTTGCATGCAAATGTCCACTAGCTTACAGGTTGGTGTGGTTTCCAGGCCAGCAGGAATTTGGAAGGACCCACAACCAGGGGTTGAAAAACCCAAATCCCATTCATTTTGGCGGCATACCTTGGCAGCCAAGCGCTTTTGCTCCTCCAGTCTTTTCTTCTCCTCCTCCTCCTGCTGTTGTGGGGTGAGGTACTTCTCTGCTCGTATCTAAAGAGGCACACAGAGATCATGGGCCTGCTGACATGGGCTTTCCGATATCATTTTCTCCATCCCATGTGGTGGGGGGGCAGCTCACCTGGGAGTGGTCCACGATGAACACCCTCTCGGGCACCTCTCTGTCGTTGAGCGAGGGCTCCCACAGGTCCTCCACCATTTCCAGCTCCTCCATGAGCTCCTTGACTTGCTTGTTCCTCTCTTTCACCCGAGCAATCTCCTGCACTTTTTGCTTGTACACGACGTCAAACTTGGTGTTGAGGGCCGTCTTGATGCGGTAGATGACATCCTGCACATTTGCACGTACAAGCCACTTCAAATCACACATGCAGGCGTCCCGCCCATTTCACATTCCACTATCAATTCCAGAATCCTTCCTAAATCAGGAATAGATGTGTCTCATTAGAGCTGCAAAAAATGAATGAATGAATGAATCATCAATTCATGACCAACTATATTGGTAGTCATCCCTCATTTAGTAGTTCATGTGTTAAGGCCATTTCCACCACAAACGATTCATTATTTAGCAATGAAAGAGCATAGTTAACATGATTAGAGCCATCTAGACATGAAATAGCACCCCTATAGTCACCTTTACACTACTATTAGCTGATATAGTAGATATACAAGGCATAGAAAATGTTTACCACCTTCTAACTTTATTAGAGCCCTCTAGACATGAAATAGCACCTCTGTCTTTTCCTCTTCTTTCCAAGATGGACAGGTTTAGCAAACGCTGCCTTTTCCTCTCCTTTCCTGTCATAGTAATATCTTAGTAATAGTGTTTCCTGAAATGCAGTATTAGTGGTAGCTCTGAAGCATCTGAGATGTCACAAGATTACAACATTACTACATATTAGTGCAGAGTTGAAGTACATGTACATGTTTTCTCCGGGTACTCCGGTTTCCTCCCACATTCCAAAAACATGCTAGGTTAATTGGCCACTCCAAATTGTCCATAGGTATGAATGTGAGTGTGAATGGTTGTTTGTCTATATGTGCCCTGGGTTTGGCTGGCCACCAGTCCAGGGTGGACTCCGCCTCTCGCCCAAGACAGCTGGGATAGGCTCCAGCACCCCCCCCGTGACCCTCGTGAGGATAAGCGGTAGAAAATGAATGAATGAATACTTTGATATAACTTCAAAGATAATCTATATCGGATGGCCTCTGTCACCCAATGAATGATCAACACTTCTATGACAATAAACTGTGTAGTATCCTACAACTTCATGCTGAGTGTAATAGAGATGAGAAACAAATACTATGATCTAATAGAGGATCCTACCACTATGGCATTGTCTCCTGTTTGTTGGGCTATGATTACAGCATGTGGATGTGTGTGGTGGGGGGTGGGGGTGGGGGTGGGGTCCAAAGGTAGAGAGCCCCACCTTTAGCAGGACCATATGTTTGTTGGGCTATGATTACAGTATGTGGATGTGGGATGTGGGGGGTGGGGGTGGGGTCCAAAGGTAGCGAGCCCCACCTTTAGCAGGACCATATGTTTGTTGGGCTATGATTACAGTATGTGGATGTGGGATGTGGGGGGTGGGGGTGGGGTCCAAAGGTAGCGAGCCCCACCTTTAGCAGGACCATATGTTTGTTGGGCTATGATTACAGCATGTGGATGTGGGATGTGGGGGGTGGGGGTGGGGTCCAAAGGTAGAGAGCCCCACCTTTAGCAGGACCATATGTTTGTTGGGCTATGATTACAGTATGTGGATGTGGGATGTGGGGGGTGGGGGTGGGGTCCAAAGGTAGCGAGCCCCACCTTTAGCAGGACCATATGTTTGTTGGGCTATGATTACAGCATGTGGATGTGGGATGTGGGGGGTGGGGGTGGGGTCCAAAGGTAGAGAGCCCCACCTTTAGCAGGACCATATGTTTGTTGGGCTATGATTACAGTATGTGGATGTGGGATGTGGGGGGTGGGGGTGGGGTCCAAAGGTAGAGAGCCCCACCTTTAGCAGGACCATATGTTTGTTGGGCTATGATTACAGTATGTGGATGTGGGATGTGGGGGGTGGGGGTGGGGTCCAAAGGTAGCGAGCCCCACCTTTAGCAGGACCATATGTTTGTTGGGCTATGATTACAGTATGTGGATGTGGGATGTGGGGGGTGGGGGTGGGGTCCAAAGGTAGAGAGCCCCACCTTTAGCAGGACCATATGTTTGTTGGGCTATGATTACAGTATGTGGATGTGGGATGTGGGGTCCATGCTGGAGATTCCCACCTGGAGCAGAACTATCTGGTTCATCTTCTGCTCTGTGGTTTGCAGGCTGAACTGGTCATAGAGGTAAGGATGCGAGAGCTCCAGCTCGGCAGAGTAGCTGCTCGCCAGTCCACTCATGGCCTCAGGGATCTCCCCTGGCTTTTGGGTCTTCTCTTTCTGTGAAGAGCATGGATGCATGTTCATTCAGCCAGTGGCTGGAAATCCAGTAAGGAAATTGGCTTACAGAGGCGGCATCCACTTCCATCTTCCTTTTACTCTCAACCTTCTTAAGCTCGTCCAGGTCTTTCTGTGGTCGCTCCTTGAGGGGGTAGTTGGTCACCTCATGCTCTGTGTGGAAGGCCTGCGCTTGGCAAACACACAATATTTGCATCCAGCTCGAAAGAAAGCGTTGATGCCTTGTGGCGTTCTACCTTCACAGCTCTGTCTTTGACCTTCAGGGAGTCCCAGCAGTCTCTCTTTAGGACGTCCCACAGGTAGCATCTCTCCCAAATTTGCATCTGGATTTCATCCCTCACCTGCCGTCAACCATCCCATCTGAGTAAAAGGACTTGTGTTGTATTACCCGGTGTGTCCCCCGTTACCCTGGCAACTTCCTGCTCCATCATAGTGTCGTGTCTCCTCTGCTTCTCATTGTCCACGTTGAATTCCTTCAGTTCCAGTCGCTCAATTTGACGAACGCTCTCATTTTCTTGGATCATCTCTTGGATCTGGGAGAATTTAGTGGTCTAGTTAGACTTTCCAGCGCCACCTTGGTCTTCACAAGGAGCTTTGAGCTTACAATGTGACGTATCTCTTCCATCTGCTCCCTTAGCTTCTCCTTTTTCTGGTGGTATTTCATGTCATCTTCTCCTGGAACCTGTGGCGTTGCAGAATGCAGAATGAATGACCATGTACAACGTGGTGGACTAAATCATCTTCAAAAACAGTCAAGAATACCGCTTACCTGGTTTTCCCATGCAGGAGACTCCTGGCTGGACTCGGTATTGACGTCCATGGATTTGCTTTACCACATCAGCATTCAAGTTCAAGTACTAAAAATACTTCAAAGAAAAGTCTTGGGAATGTTGTCCATCATCCACAATCCTGATGTCAGACATACATGAACACACGTCTCTTTTCTGCGCTTTGCAAGGGCAAGGGCAAGGGTAAGTGTAAGGGTTTGTCCTTCATAGAAACATCTACTTCATCCTCATACAGTTGGAGTTATCTCACTCAAACGTGTTTTGTGTGCTAAACAACGTTTTTCTTCGTTGTTTTTTGAAGTATTCCATTGTAACGCCTTCGTATTGAATTAGGAACGCAAATGTTCCCGCCAAATACACAAACGGATGTGAACAGCGATGACGTTGGTCAAATCTGATTATCGATTGGTCGCTATGATAGACGTCATTGTCACGCGACATCCGCCATCTTGTGTAGCACGACCTTGTTCTTTTGCGACTTTCGACGTTTTTCGCTTTCTGTGTTCTGCGCCTATTTCCTAACTGTCAGCCGAGACAAAATATTCAATTTAAATTTCTTGTATTACCAAAATACATGACTCACAAATGACTAAATGACACTCAACTTTCCTGGGTATTGCATCGCTTTGTGAATGTGGCCATTATGGTCGGACACTGTTGCTATGGCGACCAGCAGCACAACTAATGTAATTGCGTCATGAAGATGGGCTCCAGCAGACCCTAGCTAGGATCTGCGGTAGACTAAATGGATGGATGGACGACTTGTTGACTATTCTTTCATTCGTTCATAAACACAGAAAGGTACATTCCAATAGTCAAAATGCAACCTAACTTGAAAAATGCAGACAATGCCTGGAAGCAAAAGAAACAATTGTCTCAATCCAGACTGACGTAAAACAATATGTACATGTTCTCATTAAGTACACAATAACTATTTTTACGCAGGCTTTCGATGACGTCATAACAATGAAAAATCATCGGTGGTAAAGATTCTTTAGGGAGTTACTTCCATTCTAGAAGACAAAGACACAGGACAGACAAGATTCCTACCTGCGTACTATCTTAGCACCGGTCAATGCAGCCTCGCTTTATGACAACAGACATTTATTTTATTTTTTACGACTAAGTAAGAAGTAAGGCTAACCACGTCGAGATAACTTGTTGCCAAAAACACAACAAGCCGTGCGTTTCCTAGGAACCCTGGTCCCGCCCACTTCTTTCGTCATCGCTCGGTGGCTGATACTTTTGGCTTTTTCCCGGAAGTAGGCGCAAGATCTGAACAAAGAATAGGACTTTCCGGACGCTTTTCCCCTGCAAATCCATTGCCCTGAATACCGGTAACGGTGTGTAACAAAGTGTAACAATGACAAGTCAAAGGTGTTTGGCCAAAGGTAAGCAGTAAATATTTTTGAATAAGCGAAGTCTGTCATTTAGCGTCGATTAGCAGGGTCACTGGGCAGCCACGTCTTGTTTGAACTTGACTAGCTACTTGATTAGCTTGTGTTATTTCCGTTCAAAAGGCTTGTATAGAATATATCGAATAGGAGCAGGGAGTCCTGTTTACCTGCGAGCCTTTTCCCACCGCTCATCAAAAACATGAAACATGAACATGAGATGCGGACTCGGCTTGTTGAACGGGGACCATTGGCACCTCATCGTAGCTGTAAAAATAAGACCTCTTGAGGACAAAAGTGGCTCATTTTACATGTTGTGGTATTTTAGACGTGGCATTATACCGATTGAATAAAGGTGTGGCATTAGCTGACAAATATGTTGTGGTTGCACATCACCTTGCATGTTTGAACTAGAATGTATCTTTTTCCAGGGAGCTCTGCCCCCGGACCGGTACCAGAGGGCCACATCCGCCTGTACAGCATGAGGTTCTGCCCCTTTGCCCAGAGAACCCGACTGGTGCTGAACGCCAAAGGCATCAAGTAAGGACCCCTCCTGACCTGAACCTTTGTTTTTCGATTTCCACTCAAGCCTTTTTTGCACACCAGACACCAGATTGTCAACATCCACCTGAGGGACAAACCCGAATGGTTTCTGAAGAAAATCCCCCAAGGTCTCGTCCCCATCCTGGAGACCACAGCAGAGGAGCTGATATGGGAGTCTCCCATTGCCTGCGAATACCTGGATGATGCGTACCCCGGCAGGAAGCTGCTTCCGTCCACTCCGTTGGAAAAAGCCCAGCAGAAGATGCTGCTGGAGAAGTTCTCCAAGGTATTGGGTCTAAAGCTGAAGTTTTGTGTGCCCCGCCCACCCTGCCACTAAGGGATATTGTGTACAGATCCCTCCGTCCACCTACAAGATCGCTATGGGCAGACACAAGGGTGAAGATGTTTCCGGGCTACTTGATGAACTCAGAGAGAAGTTTGGCCAATTAAATGAGGTCCATGTCAATTCATGCTTTGCTTGCATCGATTTTGTCCTGACTGCTGATGTGTTTTCTACAGGATCTGGCAAAGAAGAAGAGCAAGTTCTTTGGTGGTGATTCTATCACCATGATCGATTATATGATGTGGCCGTGGTTTGAGAGGCTGGAGGTCTTCAAGCTGAAAGAGTGAGTAGTGTCTTGAACAGTATTTGGACCCTCCCGTGGTCATGTTTACTTTTGACAAATGATGATGATTTCGTTGTTAAAGGAAAGATGCCCTTTTTTAATATTGCCCATCATCCACACGCTGTTTCCTCTGAAGGTATAAAAAACAGGGATGTTCCCATTAGGGTTTTATGCTGCCGATGCCGATGCCGCTCCTGCAAAACACAGACATTACCCACGCTGCAGAAAACCTAATGCTACAATGCTAAAGCTGCTTACCATGGAGAGACGTCTTTTCTTGAGAAACTTGGGACTGTCCAGTGTCTACTTTGGGCTGGATTGGGGGTCCAACACATGGACGTAGGTTAAAAGCGGACATTTAAAAAAGATTCATCACCGTTTATCAACTCCTATAAAGTTGGCGGGACAAACCGGGAGTGTTTCTATGCACTCTGCAGTGTGACCAACCACAGGGGCGGGGGGCGTGTCTGGAGGCGGGCCGTGGGTGGAATACATTAAAACAGAGTTTTGCAGGAACCACGAAATCCAAAGAAAGATAGCTGAATAGGTGCAGACTCTGGAAGATCTAGAACGTTTCGTGTGCTGGTTATGGTGTGTAGCTGCTCTATAGGAGACCACAACTGGATACAAAGGGCCAACGTGAGCATCATAGGTCCTCTTAAAGGACTGAAATCAGGTGCTGGTATGTAAAGGACATGTTGGAATGCATCTGGTGGGACCTGTAGATCCCCCCAGGCCTGCTTATTGATGGGAAAATATGTTATTCCAGTTGCTTAGACGGTGCACCTGAGCTGAAGATGTGGGTGGAGCACATGTCAGAGGACCCGGTCGTCCAAGCCAGCGGGCACAGCGTGGACACCTACCAAGCCTACTACCAGACCTACCTGGAGGCCAAACCCGACTTTGACTATGGGCTGTAGATAACCCGAACCACCACGCAGCTTTTCTTTCTTTTTATACATGTAAGTTTTAGTAGTAAGTAAGTAAGTTTTATTTATATAGCACCTTTCTCAGACAGAAGTCACAAAGTGCTTCACAAAAGGCAAAACACAGGGTTAAAATACACATAAAAAATACAATAAAACAATGTACAATAAAAATAGACATAAAAACAGTATACAATAAAATAGACATAAATATATGATGATCATAGTACCCTAAATCTACTGAATGCCTGCAAAAACAAGTGAGTTTTAAGGTTACTCTTAAATGCATCGACAGAGTCAAGCGAACGTAGGGAGGGTGGAAGGTCATTCCAGAGCCTCGGCGCAACAACCTGAAAAGATAGGTCTCCTCGGGTCCTAAAATGACTACGAGGGACTATGAGTAAATTTTGATCTAACGATCTCAGCCTCCGAGAGGGGGTATAGGGACGCAACAAGTCTCGTATGTAGATAGGGGCCTGGCCGTGCAAGGCTCTAAAAGTGAGCACCAGGATTTTAAAATTCACACGGAATGAGACAGGGAGCCAATGGAGAGCTTTCAGAATCGGCCTGATGTGAGCCCTTCTGTTGCATCGAGTCAATAACCGTGCAGCAGAATTTTGAACCTGTTGCAGACGAAACAACTCTTTTTTGTTTAGACAATAAAACAAACTATTACAGCAGTCTAAACGAGAAGACACAAAGGCATGGATTATCATCTCGAGCTCACCTTTAGATACCATTGTTCGAAGTTTCGAGATTTTTCTTAGCTGAAAGAAACAATTCCGAGTGAGCTGCTTTGAGTGGTGCTGTAATGACATTTCCTTGTCAAAAATTACTCCAAGATTTCTGAGGCTTGACTTACAAGACAGGCTGTGAACACTCAAATACTGTTTGATCCCTGGAATAACTTCATCAGGGGCAATCACCAGCACCTCAGTTTTATCTGAATTAAGTTGAAGGGAATTAGCACCAAGCCATTGTTTTATTTGCATTAAACAATTCATTAAAGAGTTCAATTTTTGTATCTCCGAAGCCTTAAAAAAACAGTACAGCTGAATGTCGTCAGCAAACAGATGGTAGGAGACATCATCAAAATCCTGGATAATCTTTCCTAGAGGGAGAACATATAACAAAAACAAAATCGGACCCAAAACAGAGCCCTGAGGTACTCCAAACAACAGATCAGCAGAGTCAGATCGGATCTGGTTAACTGAGACACTAAAACTCCTGTCTGATAAATAAGAAGAGAACCATGCTAGGACAGAGCCTGACAGTCAGACTAAGTCATGTAGTCTTGTTTGCAAAATCTGATGATCGACAGTGTCAAAGGAGAGATCTAGCAGAACAAGGACCGTGCATTTTCCAGAATCTGCAGACATCATGATGCCACTAGACACTTTTAACAGGGCAGTTTCTGTTGAGTTAAGCCTCCGAAAACCAGACTGGAAAGTGTCAAAAATATCATATTTTTGCAAGAAATGTAGCAGCTGTTCGGAGACCACCTTCTCTAAGATTTTAGACATGAAAGGAAGCTTTGATATAGGTCTGTAAATTTTGGGATCGGCGACATCCAGATTTGATTTTTTAAGAAGTGGCTCCACAATAGCATGTTTAAAAGCACTGGGAAAAACACCAGTAGCGAGTGACAGATTGATCACTTTAGTAACCCAGGGGGCAATGACATCAAACACTTTCAAAAAGAGTTTAGAGGGCAGCACATCAGATGAACTGGAAGATGGCTTCATTTTTGTTACCAGAGCTGAAATCTCAACCTCAGTCACAGGTTTAAAAGAGGACCACTCATGGGGTGCAGGCTCCTGAACAACAGGGTTACACCCACAGAACACTGGAAGACTGTTCTTAATGTCCTGAATTTTGCTGAGAAACACTTTGAGAAAATCATTGCTATCAGCTTAGCAAAAAACAGGAATAACAGGAGCAGCAGGAGAGACAATAGAATTGATGGTGTCAAAGAGCACTTGAGGTTTCTTCTTATTTGAGATAATCAACTGCTTAAAGTAGTCAGATCTAGCAGTTTTTATCATTTCATTTAAAGATGACACAAGTTCCCGAAGGTGCAATCGGTGGACCTCAAGTTTAGTAGCCTTCCACAGACGCTCAGTTTTCCGACAAAGTCGCTTCAAATTCCGAATACAGTCATTTATCCAGGGACATACAGATTTTTGAGACACCAGATTGGATTTAACAGGTGCAACCAAATCTAAAATTGATTCACAGTGGTCATTAAAACAATTTATAAAATTATCAACATTGTCACATTCCAAGAACAGATGTGGATCAAACAGGACAGAGAAACTACCTGCAGTATTCTCAGAGATGATGCGTCTCTGCGACCTAACCACAGGAAGCACAGGCTCAAGTGTAGGGAGCAGATCAAACAAGACACAACTCTGATCGCTCAAATGGACATCTTCCACACAAAGGTTGGCAACATTAAGGCCAAGTGAAAACACTAAGTCGAGAACATGACCTTTTTGATGTGTAGCAACGGAGACATGTTGCTCAAAATTAAAAGTTTCAGTCATTGTTAATAGTTCCATTGCTTGGCTAGATGTGCTGTCATCAACATGCAAGTTAAAATCTCCCAGGATTAAAACATTTTCCAACTTAATTATTGAAGATAAAAAGTCACTAAAATCATTTAAAAAGACAGAGGCCGGACCAGGAGGACGATAAACCAGCACACAATAGAATGAGTTTGAGGAGCCAATTTTCAACATCTGAGACTCAAAGGATGAGTAGATTTGACTATCCATCACTTTACAGGTGAAGCTGTCTCTGAAAACCACAGCAACACCTCCTCCTCGACGGGAGGGGCGGGGCCTCCCAAGAACGGAGCAACCATCAGGACAGAGTTCATTTAAGTGAACGAACTCCCCTTCTCTTTGCCACGTCTCAGTTAAAAACATGAAGTCCATATTTTGTCTGGTAAAAAGATCGCTCAAGGCAAAAGACTTGTTTGCAATAGAACGTGCGTTCAATAGACCAAGCCGAATCAACGATGACGTCACAGTCGCCGTAGCCGGACACAGCGGGATTGGTCGGAGACACGAAAGGCGATCACGTGACCTCCAGCTGACTTGGGAACTCGCGTGCTGGATGTTCGGTGTAAACACAGGATAACGCGATGGCTGTATATCCCAGTGATCACAGTTCAAGTAGCGGACAGGCTGTGGTGTGGTTCTGCAATTCTACAATGCAAAATGAACAGGAGCTGTATAGCTCGATGCCAATGACATCAAATATGAAAGGAGAAAGCACAGCATTCAACATATGTTCATTCCAGCCAACGGTAAACAGTCAAGGCAAACATGCATGCTAAGCTCTAGGGCGCATTATAAGGCCTATGCTGCCATCTAGTGGTGGAAAGGATGAACAGCGGCATGACTTACTTGAACTCTTGAATGAAGGAGCGAGGATCCATTTTGGGTAGCAACTCTGAACTGCGTGATGAGGGGCGGAGCTTAACACGATTGCTGGGTGAAATGTAGTCAATGGGAATAATGAGAACCGGAAGTGTCCTTATATGGTCTCCAACGAATTCAGTCATCTTGAAGTGATGGCCTTTTTTACAACTCTCAAAAATAAACCTACATGAAAAAAACAACTCCTCTAAACTAGCTTAACTAATAGCAGTAACTTTCATTAGTTGTTTTTAAATGCTGTACATAGTACAAAAAGCACATACTGGGACGAAATACCTAATATGGTCATACTTAAAACAGTTACCCATGGTTCCCACCGACTAGCAGAACTCCTCGGCAGCCCTAAAGGCGACTGAGAAGAGCGCGCCATGATGGCAGGAAGTGACATCACAACAACGTCAAAGTTCAAACAAAATAACTGACGTCGCATATAGCGACAAATACATACATGAAATGAATTTTTGGTGACATTATATAAACTAAATTAACACATCGGTTACACTTGTATCAGCGGTCCCCCTCGGATTGTCTGAGGCTGTGGTGGTCTGCCCGGGACCCGTATTGGTACTGTATCAGTGAGGCTGTGGTGGTCTGCCCGGGACCCCTATTGGTACTGTATCAATGAGGCTGCTGCTGTGTCATAGGGATGACAATTGAATGATGACAAATAACCATTTATTAATGAGTGAATTATTTATGAGCTTATTTATATAACATTTTTAACAACCAGCAGCACATGAAGCCAAACATTGCAAAGTTGCCAATAGTAGTCCATTAGTACAACATTTTCTGCTATTTGACACAAACCAAAGAAATTATTCAATAGTTAAAAATAACACAAGGAAGAAAATAATGTCAAGATTGTTGTAGAAATAATCCAAACAGAGAGCCCAGGGTTATGACAGTACGTGTACCCAACGTGCAGCATTATGAGATCTACTCTGACAAAAAGGACAGGTGATGTATTTCATTTAATTGTATTTTATTTACAAAGTACATCTCCACTGCTCCACATGAAATCCAGGCGTCATGTTGGAATACAACCCTCCTAAAACCTGTAAGAGGTGAAGCATGGTGAACCCGGGTGAACTATGGTGAACCCGGGTGAACTATGGTGAGCCAGGGTGAGGCATGGTGAACCAGGGTGAGGCATGGTGAACCAGGGCGAGGCATGGTGAACCCGGGTGAACTATGGTGAGCCAGGGTGAGGCATGGTGAACCAGGGTGAGGCATGGTGAACCAGGGTGAGGCATGGTGAACCAGGGTGAGGCATGGTGAACCAGGGTGAGGCATGGTGAACCAGGGTGAGGCATGGTGAACCAGGGTGAGGCATGGTGAACCAGGGTGAGGCATGGTGAACCAGGGTGAGGCATGGTGAACCAGGGTGAGGCATGGTGAACCAGGGTGAGGCATGGTGAACCAGGGTGAGGCATGGTGAACCAGGGTGAAGCATGGTGAACCAGGGTGAAGCATGGTGAACCAGGGTGAAGCATGGTAGAAAAGTGGAATGACTTTGAAAGAGGGGCCGGCGCAGGTAAGCTTGGCAGGTGACAAAGATAGACATCAGTCGACAGACATTTTACACGCTAAGGTTTAGGTGGAACACACGTAGGTCAGAAGAACAGAAGATGCTAGTTCCACAGGCTGTATTCTTAGTCATGAAAGGCTCCATCAAACAAGAGTGGCGTGTACTCTTGTAACAGCATGGCCGCGTTCCTCATCATCTCCTGGAGGTGGCGCACTGTTGCCGCGTAACGATCCCTCCTCAACACCAAACTCCGGAACAGATTGACAGGATCCGCTTTGCGGATCACCTGCGGAAGATGGACTTCTTGTGGTACTCTTCTGTTCCCTATCAGGACGTGATGAAGTCTCTTCTCCCGGAGGCTGCGGTGCATGAAATCGAGCACGTCCCGAAGTCTGCATTCGGTTGTGTCAGCAGCCCACGTTGACGTTTTGTTGAGCAGCAGTAGGTGCAAAAGAACGGTCTTCCAGTGGTAGTCGGTCAAAGCGTTGTCCCCAGTGAGCGCCGTCTGCTTCCTGTGCAGGAAGACGACCACCTGAAGGCAGTGTAGATGGCAGGAGCCTTGTGGGAGGTGTTTGGTCATGTGTTTCAGGAGGTTCCTCTCGTAGATGGCCAGCGAAAGAGGCCAGAAGGGGTCTTGAGGTCCGTGGCAGTCCGATGGGAAGTGAGAAACCAAATAGGCATCGGTGTCCACCAGCTGGACCGCAGGTATGATGTTCACCATGATGGTTTTCCCCGAAGGGAATCGGACCTTTAGGGCGCCCGCCGCATCCAGGCTGCGAAACGTGACTTCAAAGTCATATTTGTGGGAGATGCGCCCCCACGCTTTAGTGAGGGACACCTGAAACCACTTCATGACTTGATCTTTGGCCAGGAGGGACGTTCTTCTGGAGCCCAGCAGCTCATCCAGGCTGGGTTCATGTTTAGCATGCAGCAGACACAGCATGTCTTCTCCCAGGTTAGCGGAACCACACAGGCACCCTCCCTCCTGGTCCCCGAACAAGCCCACCTGGATGGTGCCACATGCTTGCTTGTCAGGGGGGGTGTCTCTGGACGGCTCGCACCACAAGCTGACCTGAAAGGAAAGCGGATCCGGAGGCGAGAACGGCACAATGAGGTCGCACGCCGGTGGCTTGCACACCTGCCAGCACTCGAACATGCTTCCGATCCCGACAAAGTCCTCCACCTCCATGTCCGCCTCTCGGTCACAGACGCTCCTCAGCGACTCCAGGAGGTCGTCAGCAAAGCCCTCGGCAAACTCCCTCACCCTCCCATTGTCCCGGGCGGCGCTGTACGTGATCTGGTCACAGAAGCTGCTGAGGGTGTCCTTATCTAGAAGCATTGTGCTGGCGTCCACGGATCCACTCTCAGGAAGCTCGTCATCCACTCCCCTCGCGTCCGAGTCTCCCACATCCACCCTGCACATCTCAATGGTAAACAAGACCAGAAAGGACACGGCGCTCCATATGTACCAGCCGTAACCTTCCTCACGGACGCCTTCCTCCAAGCGGGACAGCTCCTCCTCCAGCTTGGCCCGCTCGCGTTCCAGCCTCTCCTGGTGCTCCCGCATGCGCACCATCAGCTGCTGGTCCTCCTCCGCCACGGAGGTGGCGTTCTCTTGGGGAAAGAGCAAGGGATGGTTCAAGATGGCGGCGGTGATGACCATGCACACCCGTGTGATGGTTGCCTGCATCTTCGGCTCGTGTCTACCAGCCGCCGTTTTGCAGCTGCGGTTCACTTCCTGAAACAAACACCAAGAAAAAAGGCTTGACTGGATGAGAGTCCAGAATTCACGCAGAAACATGGCGCCCTTCTGAGGCCGGCTGTTTTGCTTGCTTGTACAGACCCAAGACCTGGCTGCTGGTCTTGATCGGGAACCCTTTCTCTAGGTGGTGCTGGTCTTGTGTCTATGTGTGAACAATGGGTTTTACTTTTACGCCAAATTATATGCTGAGCTTTTTTTAACAGCCCCAAACCACAGTTTGGACTTGTTTTTTCCCTTCCCTCTCCGAGTGATGGTAAGTCATGGTAACGTTGATCACGGTAAGTCATTGTAGCGTTCACCGTGGTAAGTCATGGTAACGTTCACCGTGGTAAGTCATGGTAACGTTGATCACGGTAAGTCATGGTAACGTTCACCGTGGTAAGTCATGGTAACGTTGATCACGGTAAGTCATTGTAGCGTTCACCGTGGTAAGTCATGGTAACGTTCACCGTGGTAAGTCATGGTAACGTTGATCACGGTAAGTCATGGTAACGTTCACCGTGGTAAGTCATGGTAACGTTCACCGTGGTAAGTCATGGTAACGTTGATCACGGTAAGTCATGGTAACGTTGATCACGGTAAGTCATGGTAACGTTCACCGTGGTAAGTCATGGTAACGTTCACCGTGGTAAGTCATGGTAACGTTCACCGTGGTAAGTCATGGTAACGTTCACCGTGGTAAGTCATGGTAACGTTGATCACGGTAAATCATGGTAACGTTCACCGTGGTAAGTCATGGTAACGTTCACCGTGGTAAGTCATGGTAACGTTCACCGTGGTAAGTCATGGTAACGTTCACCGTGGTAAGTCATGGTAACGTTCACCGTGGTAAGTCATGGTAACGTTGATCACGGTAAGTCATGGTAACGTTCACCGTGGTAAGTCATGGTAACGTTGATCACGGTAAGTCATGGTAACGTTCACCGTGGTAAGTCATGGTAACGTTCACCGTGGTAAGTCATGGTAACGTTCACCGTGGTAAGTCATGGTAAATGTTAAAGAAACCTATAAAGTATGCTGACATTTTGTGACGTTTTTCCTTTCTCGACATTTAAGTATAATCATGCTACCGCAAGTGAGCTCAGGCTTTATTGGGAAGGGAAACATCTCCTCAAGCAAAGTGACGTTGCCAAGCGACTCCTCCTCTGTTGTCATGGCAACAAAATAGTGCCCGTGTCTACACATGAATCCTATTGGCGTGCCCGATGCAGCGACTACAACCAAATCATGATGTGGGAGTTTATTGTTTTTTTGGCGAGAAGAGAATTTCAAACGTGCCACAAAGTGTCAACAAGTTTAGCTAGCAGCTCGCGTGTCGTCGAAGTTTAACCAAGTTTAGCGGAACAAGTTTGAAGGAACTGAAAATGTAAATGAGAAACAAACTTACCTTTAACACGATCTCTGCTCCGTATCGTGATATAAAAGGTCATGTCGCCGTCTCTGTTGGCAGTTTATTAGCCTCACGGAGCTTCCAAGTTGCAGCTTTTCTCTGACATTTCCTGTTCTCGAGAGCTCCACCCAACAACGGAAGCTGCGCCCAAAGACCACGCCCACAATAGTTCCAGCTAGACACGCCCACTGTTATTTGGTACCACGCCCACAATAGTTCCATCATAATATATATATATATATATATATATATATATATATATATATATATATATATATATATATATATATATATATATATATATATATATATATATATATATATATATATATATATATATATATATATATATATATATATATATATATATATATATATATATATATATATATATATATATATATATATATATATATATATATATATATATATATATATATATAATAACGATTTAGTTGATAGTAAAGCATATTGTTGACCAACTGACAATTGAATCAAACAAAGTAAAAAAAAATACTTTTGCGAGACAATGCATCATTTAGTCAGTCATTTTGCGGGTGTCTTTTTTTTAGCATTCTTCTCTTTTAAGCATTTTTTAAAATGGACGTCTGGTGTATTTTCACATTTGTTAGGTAGATGACTTCATCTTCAATTTCATATGGGATTCATATTGAGTGTTGGACCAGGGTTACAGGCATTGCCTTAGACAGCTTTGCAGTGGACTGGCATGACCTTTGAACCAGGAAGGGGGTCGGGGTGAAATGCCTCTGTGCTGGAATGTTGAAATCAAGTCGGAAGCAACAGCTGACGTTTCCTTCTCTGCTGAAGTCAGGCGGTCCTTACTACGGATCAGAGCTGAAGAACACATCCAGTCAACCACTGCCGTGACATGACAGCTCATCATCTCAGCTACACCGGCACCAAGTCCACAATCAATCCCCAGGCTAGGAACAGGCCCAGAGTTCTACCCGATCCGTGATATTGACTGTATGTCAATAGCATTACATTGTTGTTATGCTCTTCTGCTGTACGGAGCAAGTGTATATTGATTGATCAGCGATTGATTAGTTAGGTCAGAGTGCATGTAGTACACTGGGCTTGTGTTAGCATGTCAGCTATGTCATGTCTAGGCACGGTGGTGACCCCAGCGTGAGGCACAGGTCTTTTATTTGGCTAAAAGAGGACACTAGCAGGTACAGGTCCACAAAACAGCAGAGCAAAAATACACAAGTCCAACAAAAAGCAAAAGCTCCTCATAGCAACCGGCTGAAAGTCCAAACGTGAGCGATAACTGATCACCGATCAGCTACAGCTGCATGCAGCGTCACAGGAAACAGGAAACAAGACATACGCAACAAAAGCAGCCAAGACGAAATGATGGTGAAATAGAAAGCCGTCACATGGATGGCGACATAAACATTAGCTTGAGGAACACAACACGCTGGAAGAAAGGTTGGACTTGCTGAAGACATGTTCGTGTTCGTGTTCAGTATGAATAGAGTAAAAGTACCACAGGGTAGCCATGTTGCTTTTTCATCCCTGGATGGCGGCTCCTCCCATCACTGCCAGGCACTGGATTGCTCAGCCGCTAACAGCTTGAGACGGCCATGATGTGTTCCTGCAGTCGTCATCTAGTCATGGTCACAAGGCTGGTGGAAAGTTGGACTTTGGCAGAAAAGGCCGGCCAATTCAAACCTTGGACAAAATAGCCTGCACTTTCTGTGCTTTGTCTCTCTGCTTGGTGCCACGCAGGCTGTGGAGCAAGTCTGTCATGGCGTCCTTGCCCCGCTGCTCCGTCCACCTCATCAGCAACTGCAGCGTCCGCTCCTGACAGTCGCCCGGGTGGTTGTGCATGCAGGCCTCGATGAACACCGGGTTCATGCCGCTCCTCATCGCCACGCCGGACATGGTCTTCCATCCCAGCACGTCGGCAATATCAGGCAGGTGACGCCAAGTATCCGTAGCTGGGGAAGAACGTGAGGTCAGAGTGGCCAGCTACTGTAGACCCCCTCCAAGTACGACCCTGCTCAGCGGCACAATGTCACAACGGGAGGCCAGCATACCACGCTGCTCTCCTGCGACTTGCTAGTACCGCTGTAAAGTACAGCATACATGGTCCTATGAAATATAACGGTACTTACTGTTCAACAACAGCAAGTCCTGTAGAAAACAAAAAGGTAGAACAGAATGACCGTCATATTAGACAATAGAATGTCAATCACAGCACACATAGCAGTTAGCATGCCCCAACCGTCCCTAACCCTTCTCCATATTAAGCATCAACCGTGTCGGATACACTTCTACAGACGTGCACGTGATCATGGAACGTCCCAGGGCTCGGCCTTAAAAGGAAAGTAGACTTTATTTTGGAATGTTGCCCATCATCCACAATCCTTATGCCTGAACACCTTCTCTTTTCTGGGTCTTCTAAAGTTATAAAAAGAGGCGGCTATGTCATGGGACACACCGATGAGCCTTGTAAAAAAGCGCCAACAAGGCTCCATGTCCATCATGTGGGCTGCAAATGAAGCAAAGTTCCTTATGAAGGTACGTACCATCTCAAGCGTCTTGCTGCTGTTTGGAGCACTGGAGGTCTGCTGGTTACTCAGTCCTGATCATCCACAACACAAAGTTTGCTACTTTGATGCCAATCCAACAAAAAGCAGTGGCGACATCAAACTCACGTTTCTTCTTTCTCCAGCAGCATAGAACCACAGCAGTTAGCAGCACGGCTCCACAGGCCAGGCCTGCCCAGACATGACTTCTCGCTAAAACCACAACATCAACCATCAACAGATGCTGCTTGATGGCAGAGAGACCAGGTTATAATGAGACGCGGACGCATACCTTCTACCGGGTCACGGCACACCGTGTTGTTGGTGGCTGTGCAGGAAACTCTGAGCCCTTGTGGACCACACCTGCTCCCCAAAATGACGACAACGATCAACAAATACAAACACAAATATGGATCAATATTAATGATGAGGAGCAAATCTTACTCTTCACAGCGGCTACAGAGTTTGCAGCCTTCATCGCTGGCGCTAATGCAATAGTGATGCGCTTTACACCGGCACTTGGTGTCGCTGGCTCTGCTGCAGGCCGTGTCCACCTCCAGGTTAGCTAGGTTGGAAACAACATTAGAACCACCATCTCATACCACCTTACTCTCTACTAGCCTTGGTATTCCTGGTTAGCTAGGTTGGAAACAACATTAGAACCACCATCTCATACCACCTTACTCTCTACTAGCCTTGGTATTCCTGGTTAGCTAGGTTGGAAACAACATTAGAACTACCATCTCACCTTACTCTCTACTAGCCTTGGTATTCCTGGTTAGCTAGGTTGGAAACATTAGTACCACCATCTCACCTTACTCTCTACTAGCCTTGGTATTCCTGGTTAGCTAGGTTGGAAACAACATTAGAACCACCATCTCATACCACCTTACTCTCTACTAGCCTTGGTATTCCTGGTTAGCTAGGTTGGAAACAACATTAGAACCACCATCTCATACCACCTTACTCTCTACTAGCCTTGGTATTCCTGGTTAGCTAGGTTGGAAACAACATTAGAACCACCATTTCATACCACCTTACTCTCTACTAGCCTTGGTATTCCTGGTTAGCTAGGTTGGAAACAACATTAGAACCACCATTTCATACCACCTTACTCTCTACTAGCCTTGGTATTCCTGGTTAGCTAGGTTGGAAACAACATTAGAACCACCATCTCATACCACCTTACTCTCTACTAGCCTTGGTATTCCTGGTTAGCTAGGTTGGAAACAACATTAGAACCGCCATCTCATACCACCTCACTCTCTACTAGCCTTGGTATTCCTGGTTAGCTAGGTTGGAAACAACATTAGAACCACCATCTCATACCACCTTACTCTCTACTAGCCTTGGTATTCCTGGTTAGCTAGGTTGGAAACAACATTAGAACTACCATCTCACCTTACTCTCTACTAGCCTTGGTATTCCTGGTTAGCTAGGTTGGAAACAACATTAGAACCACCATCTCATACCACCTTACTCTCTACTAGCCTTGGTATTCCTGGTTAGCTAGGTTGGAAACAACATTAGAACCACCATCTCATACCACCTTACTCTCTACTAGCCTTGGTATTCCTGGTTAGCTAGGTTGGAAACAACATTAGAACCACCATCTCATACCACCTTACTCTCTACTAGCCTTGGTATTCCTGGTTAGCTAGGTTGGAAACAACATTAGAACCACCATCTCATACCACCTTACTCTCTACTAGCCTTGGTATTCCTGGTTAGCTAGGTTGGAAACAACATTAGAACCACCATCTCATACCACCTTACTCTCTACTAGCCTTGGTATTCCTGGTTAGCTAGGTTGGAAACAACATTAGAACCGCCATCTCATACCACCTCACTCTCTACTAGCCTTGGTATTCCTGGTTAGCTAGGTTGGAAACAACATTAGAACTACCATCTCACCTTACTCTCTACTAGCCTTGGTATTCCTGGTTAGCTAGGTTGGAAACATTAGTACCACCATCTCACCTTACTCTCTACTAGCCTTGGTATTCCTGGTTAGCTAGGTTGGAAACATTAGTACCACCATCTCACCTTACTCTCTACTAGCCTTGGTATTCCTGGTTAGCTAGGTTGGAAACAACATTAGAACCGCCATCTCATACCACCTCACTCTCTACTAGCCTTGGTATTCCTGGTTAGCTAGGTTGGAAACAACATTAGAACCACCATCTCATACCACCTTACTCTCTACTAGCCTTGGTATTCCTGGTTAGCTAGGTTGGAAACAACATTAGAACCACCATTTCATACCACCTTACTCTCTACTAGCCTTGGTATTCCTGGTTAGCTAGGTTGGAAACAACATTAGAACCACCATCTCATACCACCTTACTCTCTACTAGCCTTGGTATTCCTGGTTAGCTAGGTTGGAAACAACATTAGAACCGCCATCTCATACCACCTCACTCTCTACTAGCCTTGGTATTCCTGGTTAGCTAGGTTGGAAACATTAGTACCACCATCTCACCTTACTCTCTACTAGCCTTGGTATTCCTGGTTAGCTAGGTTGGAAACATTAGTACCACCATCTCACCTTACTCTCTACTAGCCTTGGTATTCCTGGTTAGCTAGGTTGGAAACATTAGTACCACCATCTCACCTTACTCTCTACTAGCCTTGGTATTCCTGGTTAGCTAGTTGCAGTAGGTAGTGTGTAGTTGTGGTGGTACCGATGATATGACTATTTCTGTACAATATTTCCAAATGATGGAAGTCAGTGAAGGTACCATTGGGGTGCGAGCACGATGTGCAGCGTTTGCAGGTGCGCTGCTGGTTGGGGCTGCTTCTGTACGTGTTTGGCTCACACGGCTCACACGATCCATCGTGCGGACTGGCAGACGTGCAGTGCTTCTGGAGATGCTGTCCTGCACCATTGGATTGGACCAGCAAGTATGACAACAATAACCAACACAACATGTTCACCAAGAAACCAATCAGTCAGGGGGTACGTAGCACAGCGGTTAGCACAGCGGTTAGCACAGCGGTTAGCACAGCGGTTAGCACAGCGGTTAGCACAGCGGTTAGCACATTTGCCTCACAGTCATTCCCAATTTGTTGGATGGAGTGTGGCTTTATCCTAAAACCACTCAAAGTGAGTCGAGGGCGTGAATGCTGGCTGGTCTGTGATTGGCTGGTTTGGCAGCTGGGATAGGCTCCAGCCCGACCCTATTGCGTAGAACAGGGGTCGGCAACCTTTACTATCAAAAGAGCCATGTTACCCCCATGCTAACTCGAGAAAAATAGACATCATTTCACAACAATATCCTATCAACTTCCAACTAAAGTTGGAATCCGTGTTAGAAATGCGAGCCGGGGAAGCAGAGAAGACAAAAGTATGAAAAACTGGAACGCTCCCGTTTGGAGATATATATATATATATATATACATACATATATATATATATATAGATAGATAGATATAACATAACATATATATTTATTCATGGTTGGTTTACCAGTTGGGGAGGCCCATTACATCCAATCACCAGCTTCCCCTCCATTCCTCAGCCAGGATTCATTCAGGGTCTCACAGAAAGTGGGAATTTAGAAAAGCCGTTACAAAGACGCACATTTTCCCCATCAGGGTGTTCAAGAAATACTTGAGCATTGCGAAGGGGGGCCACGACAAAGAGATTGAAGAGCCACATGGCTCTAGAGCTGCAGGTTGCTGACCCCGGAGATGCTCACCAGCAGCACACAGACAGCACGTGCTTGCGCCATGTTGGTAGGCTCCATCGGCACATCCGTCTTGTCCCGGCACCGGTGACCTTTCACCTTCAAGCCCCGCCTCTCGAAGTTTCCTTTGGACTGCAGCATGTCGGGCGCTGAGCGGAAATCGAAAGTGAAAGTCTCTTCAAACATTCACGGAAATGTTTTACCCAACAAAGTGCAACAGTCTGTCCTTTATTCTACACCTTAACTTGTCACACATCGAAGCAAAAATAGCTTTAGCTAGCCACCTAACTTTGCGAATACACACACGCAGACCACTTCCCTAAGCCTAGTTTTACCGTGGAGTGATTAAAAAATAAGTACGTCCCTAAATTCATACTTGTGGTCTATTCAAGTTTTACTTACAGCGACAAGCGGAAGCCAAACAAGATAAGGACGACGAAAAACTTGGAAAAAACAGACGCAAGGCAAGTCTTCATGTTAGTGACGTTGAGACGCCTTGTAATACGCATGCGCACAAGCCTTTCCTACAAATAGTTAGCTTTTGAGTCATCGATGAACGTTTTTGTGTACTTTTATTCAAAGGACATTTTGTACAGTAAAGTGTATTTCAAGACCAAAAGTCAGCCGATTGGCCAATACTGTATTATTCAATCTTTGCTCATCTACTTTATGGCTAAATATGAATCCGTGCTGTTCTCCGATACTGCCGCTAGAGGGAACCAGAATGCTTTGTTAGTTACTGCTTGAATGAGTATCAACAATGAAAAGACCAAGATTTCTATAAATTATCAATTATATGATATATAAACGCTCCCAATGTTAAAAAGACTGTTTTTAAATAAATAAGCTATAAATAAAATAAATTTAAACCCAAAAGAAAAAATAAAAATGCATAAACATTTTAATAAATAAAAATCATATATATGGAAACGTTTTTACACTTATCGTTTTTAAATTTGAATCTTAATATATATATATATATATATATATAATTCTTTGAATTTATTTCTGTTTTGGTCTTAATTTGCTGTTATATATATATATATATATATATATATATATATATATTGGGCTAACTTAACGCGCACGCGCACAGAGCTGGAATCAGTCGAAGGAAGAAAAGGGAGAACGTCAGCGTTGAGGAGGAAACGTCTGCCTACACATGGAGACGCGAGCATTCGTCACGCAGCCATAAAAGTCCACACCTCCTTCTCGTCTAGCAAAGTCACGCGAGATTTAAAGCAGATGCGACGAGAGAGGAATGAAGCCGCTCTGGTTGGGATTGAAATCATCCAGAGTCCACCGTAGAAGAAGGAGCACAGAGGGAGGTGCGGGAGGGTGCCCTCGGTCCGAATTCAGGGTCCGCCTCGCTGTGACGTCATGCTCCCGGCTGCTCGCTCCGGCCTCTAGATGAGCTCTCGTTTATGAGCGTCGTGGAAGCCCACCCCCCATGGCGCCCCCCCCCCCCACAAAGACACAGCCGGCTGCTGCTCCATCTGACCTACTTCCTTTCTCCAGACCAGCCTAACGTTTGCATTCTGCCTCGTCACCGACAGGTGGCCCAGGAGGAGATCTACCAGGCAGAGGCGATCTTACCAGACAGAGGAGATCTTACCAGGCACAGGAGATCTTGCCAGGCAGAGGAGATCTTACCAGGCAGAGGAGATCTTACCAGGCAGAGGAGATCTTACCAGGCAGAGAAGATCTTACCAAGCAGAGGAGATCTTACCAGGCAGAGGAGATCTTACCAGGCAGAGAAGATCTTACCAGGCAGAGGAGCTCTACCAGGCAGGCAGGATCCCAGCCCAGCCAACAACTGCTGCTGTTTGCTCCACAAAGTCAGTGATCAAAGATCCTCAGTGACAGGATCAGCAGTCCAAGATTCTTCCTGATTATTTAGAAGGACATCCTGCACATCAACTACTCAGGCGTGGTAGTACCTGTACTCGGCTGTTGCCAGGTTGCATCCATGATGGCAACCGATGGCCGTTATCTTTTTTTCCCACACACACCACTTACTGCTTCTGCTAACAATACTATGACCACTACTAGAACTGCTAGTACTGTGGTAGTGTTAGTATTGGTAGTAAGAACTAGCGTGTTTTGTAAAGAGGAGAATGTCCAGGCTGCTAAGTCAAAGAGTTTGTTGGTAAAAGGGGGCCTTGGTGGTGTCCGGTGAGATTAGGAGCCACGTCCACGTAATCCCACCTCAATCCAGGCCAAATAAAAGCGCTCAGTCAGCATGTTGGAGATGAAGCCCCCCTCCCCTCAGCAGGTGGGCTTTCCCTGCCAGGGATTACTTCCAGCGTCCGTCTGCTGGCTCAACTCCTCTTCTTTGAAAGATAGAGCCGGAGTCTGTTGCAAGAATGAAATGTTATTGTGCATAAATCAAGTGGAGATGTGGATGTATGGTAGGCTCCAGCACAGCCGCCACCCTGCCCAGGACAAGAGGAATAGAAAATGATCATCATCATTTGGGGATCATCAGCGAGAATACAAAATCATTCTTCATGTGTTTTGCTTGGTTTTCTGTTGGATGTCGAGCCCATCAAGGACGACACGTCTACGACACGTCTACGACACGTCTACGACACGTCTACGACACGTCTACGACACGTCTACGACACGTCTACGACACGTCTACGACATGTCTACGACACGTCTACGACACGTCTACGACACGTCTACGACACGTCTACGACACTGAGTGTTTGGTGGGGAATATTGGTGGAGAAGCATGATGATTATTTGCTGTCTTTCATCCATGGGAAGGAGGTCCCTCTTCTACACGCCCCCACCAGTCATGTCGCAGACGTCTCCTTTCATGTCTCCATGCAGCACATCAGGGTGGGTGGGGGGGGTACTATCATGAAAGATGCATATAGGTTATGATCAGGACACGGGGGGTGGGGTGCTTTGGTCTGGGTCTTCTGCTGGCGACACAGACGCTAATCCTCTTACTCTCTCACTGGGGAGACGCAAAGTGGAGCGGGCTGGCCTCACCGTGCCCCCCCTGCACCCTCGGAGGATCCAAGCACTCATGTGGAAGAACGTCCTTGGCATGAATCCCAAGGTCAGACTGGAATGCTAACAAAGATTCACAGCCACATGATCAAATAAACTCTAGCATGTGACACCATCATAGAGTGACCATCATAGAGTGACCATCATAGAGTGACCATCATAGAGTGAGCATCTCCTGGTGGTACTCTCCCGCCGCATTACTGTCCTTCTCCTGAAGGTCCTCGTCCTGATCCTGACATGTCCATACGTAGGTACGGCTTGTGGTGATGCCAAGGTGTGTAAAGAAAGCAGCGTGTGCTTCTACGTGTAATGATGATGTCATGTTATGTCATGGCGTGATGCCACGTGACAGGCAGCACGTGCTGGCCAGATGAGGGTATAGCAGCAGCCCGAGCGTTTTGTGTATGATATTTTATTCTCTTAGGATAAAAAAGATGAACAATTACACGGGATGCCTTGTTCTGCATAATTTAAAGGTATACACAGTGGGAAGAGGAATGGCAATGCTTTGTAGACATCTTCACAACCCCCACCTCCCCCAATAAAACCCGGGCCTGCATGCAGTTTGCGCTGCAGAGGCCAAAAGTCATGTGACCAGCCTGCAAAGAGCACGAGAAGCATTCACAGTAAGGAGGATGAAGATAAAAGATGAGGAGTGCAGCACTGGCCTTGCTTTCCACACGAGGAGCAGCGTCGTCCCAGCAGATCCTTCAAGTGTGATTGTGCTGCTCCTTCATTGTCTTTCTGGCGGAGAAGCACGTGTAGTGTACACACATCCAGCATATATATATATGTACATATACACACCACACATACGCCACCTTTCCTGGACGGCCCTGCCAAACAAACATGGCCTCTGACGCCGTGGGGAGGGGGGGGGGGGGGGGACAAGCTTTCTATTCAAGTTTTCTCCTCTCCTGGTCCATCACTCCTGCGGCCTTGGTTGGGCGTGCAGAGGTCACACCTTGGTGATCTGCGTGTGCTGCTCTTCATCGAAAGGTTCGTTCTCCGGATCAGAGTCAGTGGTGTCAGAGTATCGATAATGGTCCGGCTCGTTGTCGCTAACGTCCGGCGTGACCGATGTGGACGTGCTGGCCTCGGAGTTGGAAGGCTCCTCCACCGTTTTGGTGAAATACAACTTCACCTGGGAGTGACATTTGAAAATAAAGGTCAGGCGCTGCGTCCCACACGTGTGTCACACGCATCCCACACGCCACACATGTCGTTACCTTGAAGTTGGGCGAGAAGTAGCGGTTAGCTTTGTCCTTGTTGGCCTTGTCCAGGTCGTTTTTAGTCAGCGTCAGGATGAGGAAGTCCCTGTCACCCTCCCTGCACTCGGCACTCGGCAGCTGGCACTGGCCCCCGCCGACGCCCGCCTGCTGCTGCTGGCTCTCCACGTTGTTCACGGCACCGTTCTCCAGCTTCTCCGGGTTCTCCTCCGGCCCAGGGATGAAGAAGGTGTTGACCCAGAAATGAAACATTTTGTCCTGGGGAGAAGAACAGTCAGGCAATCATTGGGTCAACAACAGGTCCCATCTCTAAAGTAGTCAGGGTGCAGCTAGATACGTCTACGGCCGCCATCACCTGGCCAGCAGGAGGACAAGAAGAGGCTGGGCTGGACGGCTTCCATATTAGCCCTGTGATTGGCTGGTGGCTAAATCACCTTCCATTCTGGTGGGTCTGACAGCCCACTTAGAGATTTACTCCAGTACGGCACGAGTGCCGCTGGTGCAGGGGGAGCCGTGGTTCATGGAAGGGAAACCTTTCCCAAGTCAAAAAAGCCAAACACGCAGTGCCTTGGTGAGGACGACATTGCTGAAGAACGTACGGCTATGCTAACTATTCACAATGTCTGATTGCAGCCCTGTCTTCTTTCCACACCTCCACCACCTCCATCACCTCCATGTGCTACCAGCCCGCCAGGGTATGGGCCACCCATCCAGCAGGGATGAGTGTTGCATGTGGGATTTGGTGTTGAGTGATTGACGTGTAGCGTCTGTGCCAGTGACTCCCTGATTGGCTTCCTCGCCCCCAACATCTCACATCAACATCTCTGCTATGATTTTGTGGAAGATGAAGTCCATCCATGCATTGTTAAAGAGGTGGAACGTGCACGGACGGATGAGAGGAATAAAGGAGCGCTTGGTGGCGTATTAGCATGATTGCTGGGAGCAGCCCCACTTCTAACGTACGTCCATCTCTAGTCAGGTGAGCCTACTGACCTTCTTCATCATCTTGTTCTGCTTATGGAAAAACTCCACCTTGATGTCACCGCAGACAGGCAGCGGCTGCGGGAACTCGAAGAACATGTGCTTGTCCTCACGCCGAGTGTGGGTGGGGTTGGACGTGTGGATCTTCACTTTGAGTTGGTACACCACAAACTGGGGATCTGGCAGAAGATAAGCAAAAGTGAAGCGGACGGAGATCTCACCGTTACTGCATGGAGGGAAAGCATGCAATCAGAGACCCAAAACCATAGATGCAGGACCCTATTCTGATAGACTTTAGCTTTTGGGTCTGGTTTGGTCCTGCGGGTAGAGCGGGTCTACCATGTGCTAGCTACAAACCGGTCCTGCCTGCGGGTGCTGGGTCTCTGGGGCCTTTGCACAAGAGGACAATGAAAGGAGATGATTTACCCCAATGCCAATTCCCTTTCCTGAAGCCCTGGGGGGTCGGCTCGCTCCTGTTCTTAACGGTACTGTCCCCTTAGAAAGAGAGAAGGGAAGATGGTCACAACTCGCCTGGGGGGGGGGGCAGTAGGATGCACACTAGGATGTTTGCTGGCACAGGCAGACATTGGCACCGACTGGGATTCCACTTCCAACCCAGATACCACGTCTGACTCCTGGGCCTTTCTTCAGGACAGGAAGGAGGAAGGAGGAAGGAGAAGCCATACCAACAAGGCCCGTATGAGGTTCTCATACCAGACATGTACAAGGTACATGCAGTATTTCTGGATGTATGCATACGTTTGTGGGTATGCGTGCGTGTATACACGTATGTTCCAGTGCAGTCTTCAAAAGAGGCTTATATGTTAATATATCTAAAATATATTATTCATACAAATACAGATATTTACCAACTATGAACTCTTTTAGTTTTTAAAGTAGAACTGTGTTTGGTGTCATTCAGTTCTTGCCAACGCTCCAACAAAAACCTAAATGAACTAAAGGTGGGGCATAAGTAACCATACGCTGTCAATCAAATGAATCCATTTCCTCCAGGGTAGTATTTTACATGCAGAAGACCTATGATTCCATTTCCTTTATGAATGCATTGCCTGAATGAAGATGAAGCATCCATGCAACATCTTGCATCATCTTCCAGCCAGATGATGCCTGCTCAGTAGAAAATGTAGCCACGTCTACCCATCATCTCAAAGCTACACTTCCAGGTCAAGTTGACCTTGAGGAGCACCAACAAGTGGAGAAGCTCATGAAGAAGTGAGGTGGCCAATCTCTTGAAGAAGAAGCTCTAAAGTGGACCATGTGATGTCCCACTGTGCTGAAATGCAAGCGTGGGTGCAGGACTCCCGTTCCTTGCGTGTTTGTGTGCGCGTGCGACTACGACCTAGGTTGCCATGGCAAACGTTGAGCAGGAGCGTGACTCACTGCAGGTGCCCCCACTGAACATGGGGAGCGTCTCAAACACCATCTTGTGGAAGAGCAGCGCCACGGGCTTGTACTCCAGCTGGTTCTTCAGTAGGTAGCTGTAGTAGTAGACGTAGCGGCGCTGGCTCGGGATGGTCACACCCTGCAACAACAAGCAGTGAGCTGAAGGAGGAGAAAGGTCAAGTTCGCCTAATGAGCTGAAAGAGTCCAGTTTTTGGAGATGGAATGTTTGATGGCTCCAGCCTTGCCGTTTGGAGGATATTTGCATATTTAGAGCACTGACAACATACAGAGAACATACTGCAAAGTCAAAATGGAAGGAAGACCTGGGGAGTTCAGGGAACGCAGGTCTTCTGGGTGCTACAGTAGGGGGGGGGGGGTCTGTGGCCACAGCGTGTGGTGTTACGATGCAGAGCCACTGAGAGGTTGGCCTTTTTGGTTTGGGATGCAAGTGTACGAGTCTTTGGAAGGAATATTGATTTGGGAAGCCAAACTCTTGGGTACACCAAGTAATCCCAGCAACCAGGCTGAAATCCAACCAGACCTGGGACCTGGGCTGACGGGGACCATGAGAGGCTAAGCGAGTGTTGATGCACTCTACTGCTGATGGGGAGGCAAAGCATCCCGAGCCCTTCACTTCCAATTTAACAGGACTTATTTCAACCGCGGGTATTTTAAAGGTGTGTCAGCTTTTATTTTGCATCAGTCACATGCAGGAGGAACCCTGACGTCTTGAAGGCTTTATTGTTCCTTCCTTGCATGCGTGATTGAGATGCATGCCCATGCGTTGTCTGCATGTAAAGCTACAGTTGGAAAAGCAGAGAAACCTGTTTTGTGTAATCATTTCTGGCTTTCTGGAAAGGATAATTGGCTTGACGTGATTGTTTATTCATGGGGCAAACGGATGCAGCCAGCGTGTGTTTGGGTTCGAGTCCGGCCTTCTGGAATGAGTGAGTGATGCTTAGCAAGCTTCCACTGCATTGTCTTGCACTTCTCTCGCAAAGCGGGGTTTCATATTTGGGGCAGTGCAGCATTCTAGACAAATGTGACAAGATGCGTTGTGGACCTCTCACCTTCTTGTCTCTTGTCCTGACTTCTCCATAAAAGTCCAGCGCTTCTTGGGCCTCCAGGAACTTGCCGCGGTGCAGGAGATAGGCGCAGATCATAACTCCCGTGCGGCCCTTTCCGGCCTTACAGTGGATGGCTGCCACGTGATTGTCATCCTCACTGAGCCACTGGTCCAGGTCTTCACAAAAGGGCTTGATGAGCTCCAGCTGAGGGGGGTTGTGGTCTTCGAAGGGGTACTGTGCAACTAACGGTGCAGAGAGATGCCATGGGATTGAACGTGAAAGTGTTTGGAGCTAGCTAGGAAAAGTAGAGGAGGAATGAGGAGGCGTACCTCTGCAGTTAAATTTGGCAGCGTCGTAGTGTCTTTCTGCGCAGCTGGAAGGTCAACAACATCCAGTCAGAAAGCACACATGGAAAACCAGGCAGTGCAAAGAATGGCAAACACTTACAGGTTGTAGATTTTGTAATGGTTTTTATGCTTTGAGTCCAAGAACCTGTTGAAAAAGGAGAGGGGAAGTGAAGAGCAAATAGTAGCGTATCTAGCAGGCGTGGCGTGCATGCAGCAACTCACCGTACTACGTCATCTATATTGTTTCTGTACACGCCTTCAAGTCGCTCGGCAGGAAAGCCCATGGCGATGATGTTTGGGTAGATGTCTGCTCAGCCAAGGGTCAAGGAGCTGAACAGTATGCATGTCGCGTACACAGGCGAGGGGGCTCACTGATTGCTGGGGATGCAATGAATGACTTGTTTCACTATTGAAAGAGACCACACCGCCCCCCAGCATGGTGGTGCACCAACGCAGGCGTGGCCGCTACACCCCGACTTCGTTTCAAGCCAACGTCAATACCGTGGTGTCATTGGAGCTGCAGCTAGACGCCAGCGCGGGAGGGACACTTGTGTGTGTTGCCGGGGTGACAGATGGCCTTGACGCTGAGGAGAAAGGACACCAGGATCTGCGCTCCTGCCAGAGCCTGAGCAGGCCCACGTGGACGCACAACAGCAGAATCTCTGCTCCCTGACCCGTGTGTTCATGGAGTGCAAGCTGGACTGGATCAGCAGGAGGACTGCAATGCTTCAGTATAGACTTGACTGGACTCACACACTGATTGATCCATACTGAATGGAAATGACACTTAGCTGCATCTGAAGCATGAAAGCACACGGTGAAGGTCAAAGTTTACAGTTAGCTTTCTATGGTACCAATCCCTTTGTAAAAGTGCTCAGTGCTTTTCTGTGCATCACAACATGAGAAAACCAGTTAATATGAGCTAGCTCACAATGGATGTCATGGGAAATACTTACAGTATTTTTGATGCTAACGCCTTCACAAAAAAATTTACCAAAACATACTATTTCAGGATATTTTTTTGAGATCTATCACAATACGATATAAAATTATAAAAATGCTACAAACCTTGAGCGATATCATGAAATACACGCGTCAAATTGTAAAACACGTGTTTATTGGTAAGAAAGCGTCTACCTGTTCTAACGGATGTCAGCCTCTGCACACGTTTCTACTAAATCTTCAACAACTGTCATGCCTGTGCTTGTTATTAAGGAAGATGTAGTCACCCATGCCATTCCAACCGCATATGGAAGATATTTATGGCACTTGTTTGGTTTACACATGGGGCAAACAGCACTCTTATTTTGAAGGACGTTCACCAAAGTGTGTTCCGTGTGGGGAGAATGTCTATTTACAGGTAAGATGAGCTACGTTAAAAAATAAACGTGCTCCTCTTATTAACCTAAACTACGACAGAAATGTTTTGCATGGTTGAATATTTATTCCTTTTAAAGTTGATAACGCTGAATAAATGTGTGTTTAAGAAAGCTGAATCCCACTGTGTTCAGTGTTTACATTTCAATAAATATTTCTTTAAACTTGAGACCTGTAATATTTGTTATTGCCATTTTTTCATATAACATCATAACCCCTACATCAGTGTAAGAATACAGTACATAACTGTGTGTGTGTATGTTTATTAGAGTGTTTTTTTTCTTAACAGAATCCAATTTAGTTTGAGTTTTGTCTTTTTTTGGTTTATTGAAAAGCACTTAGTATTCCAATGACAATGCTAAATAATATTTAGAACTTAAAGTTGATTGCTTTGGATACCATGTACTTTCATTATTATGCCATATAATTAATGGAAAAACAGGTCTGAATAATAGTGACAATAATAACTATCCAGCCAAATGTGTTATCGTGACAGGTCTAATAATAGAAAAACAATAAAGAATGTTTCCATGTGGCCAGCGCCTTCCATACATACGTCTTCCACAAACGCAGCAACATCTGCACCCCCTGTAGACCAGCCATCACACTGACTTACATTTGTCTGCATCAATGAAGGGATTGGCACGCTACAGATGTTGGAGTCCCTCAGGGATCAAATCTTGGGACCATGCTATTTGCTCTCTCCCTGGTCTCACTTAACACACCACTCAAAAAGCATGGCATCTATCATTTGTATGCAGATGACTGCCAGCTGTATTTGCCACGCTCTTAAAATGACCATGCCCCCCTGACAGCCCTTCTGGAGCGCTAAAGCCATGTGATGTCTGGTTGGCCCAGAATTCCTTAAGGCTCAATGAGGACAAGACTGAAGCTATCCTCCTCAATTGCAACGGCCCCCCCATGGACATCAGCCCCCTCAAAAACGTTTGTCCGCCAGCCTTGGCATGGTAATAAGACAGTGACTTTAAAGTTTTACAATAAATCCTGTTATCTGTGGCTTTTATCAAAAAATAAATCATTTGTATCCTTGTAACACTTCAAACAAGTCCTGCACGCTTTTATTTCATCACTTCTTGACTACTTTATTCTGGAATGAGCCAGAAATGACTCTCCTGCTTACAGTTAGTCCAGAACTGTGCAGCACAGCATTTAAAAAGGAAGCAAAACGAGAGATCATATCACCCAATTCTCATAAATAAGGTCTGGGTCTAAGTTCTCTGAGGACAGGACACACTTCTCACTGGTGGTAGTAGGGTGGCATGAGTGCGGGCTAGTGGTGGTGGTAGTAGGGTGACATGAGTCCAGGCTACTGGTGGCGGTGGTAGTAGGGTGGCATGAGTGCAGGCTATTGGTGGTGGTGGTAGGGTGACATGAGTGCAGGCTATTGGTGGTAGTAGGGTGGCATGAGTGCAGGCTATTGGTGGTAGTAGGGTGGCATGAGTGCAGGCTATTGGTGGTAGTAGGGTGGCATGAGTGCAGGCTATTGGTGGTGGTGGTAGGGTGACATGAGTGCAAGCTACTAGTAGCCGTATGGTGACATGAGTGCAAGCTACTAGTAGCCGTATGGTGACATGAGTGCAAGCTACTAGTAGCCGTATGGTGACATGAGTGCAAGCTACTAGTAGCCGTATGGTGACATGAGTGCAGGCTATTGGTGGCGGTGGTAGTAGGGTGGCATGAGTGCAGGCTATTGGTGGTGGTGGTGGTAGGGTGACATGAGTGCAAGCTACTAGTAGCCGTATGGTGACATGAGTGCAGGCTATTGGTGGTAGCAGGGTGGCATGAGTGCAGGCTATTGGTGGTGGTGGTGGTAGGGTGACATGAGTGCAAGCTACTAGCAGCCGTATGGTGACATGAGCGCAGGCTATTGGTGGCGGTGGTAGTAGGGTGACATGAGTGCAAGCTACTAGTAGCTGTATGGTGACATGAGTGCAAGCTACTAGTAGCCGTATGGTGACATGAGTGCAGGCTATTGGTGGCGGTGGTAGTAGGGTGGCATGAGTGCAGGCTATTGGTGGTGGTGGTGGTAGGGTGACATGAGTGCAAGCTACTAGCAGCCGTATGGTGACATGAGCGCAGGCTATTGGTGGCGGTGGTAGTAGGGTGACATGAGTGCAAGCTACTAGTAGCCGTATGGTGACATGAGTGCAAGCTACTAGTAGCCGTATGGTGACATGAGTGCAGGCTATTGGTGGCGGTGGTAGTAGGGTGGCATGAGTGCAGGCTATTGGTGGTGGTGGTGGTAGGGTGACATGAGTGCAAGCTACTAGTAGCCGTATGGTGACATAAGTGCAGGCTATTGGTGGCGGTGGTAGTAGGGTGACATGAGTGCAAGCTACTAGTAGCCGTATGGTGACATGAGTGCAGGCTATTGGTGGTAGTAGGGTGGCATGAGTGCAGGCTATTGGTGGTGGTGGTGGTAGGGTGACATGAGTGCAAGCTACTAGCAGCCGTATGGTGACATGAGTGCAGGCTATTGGTGGCGGTGGTAGTAGGGTGACATGAGTGCAAGCTACTAGTAGCCGTATGGTGACATGAGTGCAGGCTATTGGTGGCGGTGGTAGTAGGGTGACATGAGTGCAAGCTACTAGTAGCCGTATGGTGACATGAGTGCAGGCTATTGGTGGTAGTAGGGTGGCATGAGTGCAGGCTATTGGTGGTGGTGGTGGTAGGGTGACATGAGTGCAAGCTACTAGCAGCCGTATGGTGACATGAGTGCAGGCTATTGGTGGTGGTAGGGTGACATGAGTGCAAGCTACTAGCAGCCGTATGGTGACATGAGTGCAGGCTATTGGTGGTGGTAGGGTGACATGAGTGCAAGCTACTAGTAGCCGTATGGTGACATGAGTGCAGGCTATTGGTGGCGGTGGTAGTAGGGTGACATGAGCGCAAGCTACTAGTAGCCGTATGGTGACAAGAGTGCAGGCTACTTTTGACAGATCCACACCGTTCTAACACGCTTGACGATAGCTAAGTGTAGCTAGCTCACTAGCAGCTAGCACTGGGCGCACTTACCGACAATTCAGATGACTCCCCAGCACGCAGACATCAATGCAAGGGTATTGACCAACATGCTGCAAAGAAAGAAGTGATGGAAGGATACATGTTAAGTCCAGGTCGAAGCCGTCCTCCTGGTATCTCCTTTTGTTCCGGCTGACAATTTCCTTAATAATGGCAGTCATTGCAGCGGCCGACAGGAGTCTATAGCAAGTCAATGATGAAAGCAGCTTTTGTTTTGTGCGGGTTTTAAAGGTAGTCTGCTCGGCGGCTCTGGGCGAGCTAACAGTGGCTGTGGCTCGGATTAGACAGGGTTCCTCCGGAGCATAAAGACGGGCCTTTGCTATGCTTCTCTTCGGTGCAGGGCCCACTTTCCCCGATCCCGATCTTGCCAATATTTCCCGGTCAAACACATGCAGCCGTCCACAAAAACACGCCTCGAAAATGTCAAGTTCGGTCCAAAGATGAGGCTGAATGACGGCGCGAGAACCCCCCACCCCCAAATAAAACCACTGGGACTGGTGGGCTCGCTTGCTAGCTCGGTAGCTAGCTAGCTAGCTAGCTGTCTAGCTAGTTACAAAAGCTAGCTTCCTTTCTTTCGATCCAGAAAAGGCTCCTAACGATTCAACATTGTCTCGGATCGCCGGCAGAGACCATTGCTGGAGGAGAAAAGTGACAGGCTCCACCGTAGATGTGTACAGACTATACAAAAATCAGCAAAATGCACAGATTGCTTTGACAGCTCCGTCCCGGGGAATCATCTTTCTTTTTGTCGCTCCAGCTGAGCTCAGGCTCCCATCATGGCCTCCGCCGAGGAAAAAAGAATCTAGAGCAGGCAGGCCTTTTACTTCTCATACCCCTCCGCCTCCTCAATGTAGTCCCACGCTTCTATCGCAGTTTGCCTCGGTGGCATCAGTCAATCGCTTCTACGCGTTTTCAATAACACATCGACACTAATTAACGCATTGGATTAAAATAAAAGCGTTAAAAGTGAAACAACCAGTCTAATGTATGAAGGCAGCGGAAGGATACGAGCACATCACGGCCCCTTTCTGTCAAAGTGATCATGTGTGACTATAATTAGGGAGGTTTCTCGCATAATGTCACTTTTCCAAGCTTACTACTTCACAAACAAAATCCTTCTATCATCCTGACAATTACATTCAAAAATATATTATTTTTAAATCCCAAAACGTCTTCTTCAAGAAAGCCAATCAAATTTCTCACAGTGGGAAATAGAAGCCAACCGAGCTAAACCGAACCGAACCGAACCGAGCCAAGCCAAACCGAGCCGAACCAAGCTAAACCAAGATACCCAATAAACATAGGCTGTGTCTGAATCCCGGGTCTGCATCCTAAAAGTGCGCATTTGTAGGCTCCATGACGTCATCGTGCTGCGCGGAGGCCCCTCCAAATGCGCCCCCCCCTCCTCCTCCTCCTCTTCCTCCATTGGGAAGAAGCCTGCATTCCCACCAACCTTCGTGGCCCATCATATCCCAACATTCTTTGCGCGCTTCCGTCCAGCCCTTCAAAAAGTCAACTTTACGGTGCAAAGCCGAGAGAATCAATCATAAGTAATGATTCATTCGTAAGTATCCGTTTGTTAGTAAATGCCAAGTATTGATTTATTTTGCGTGAGTAGAGTTTGAAGTGTGAATGTAAAGTCATACATTGTGAAGAGATTGTCTAGTAGATATCTAGTAGATATTTACTATGTATACATCTCTCTGCTTCTAGTAGATATCTAGTAGATATCTAGTAGATATTTGCTATGTATACGTCTCTCTGCTTCTAGTAGATATCTAGTAGATATTTACTATGTATACATCTCTCTGCTTCTAGTAGATATCTAGTAGATATTTACTATGTATACACCTCTCTGCTTCTAGTAGATATCTAGTAGATATTTACTATGTATACATCTCTCTGCTTCTAGTAGATATCTAGTAGATATCTAGTAGATATTTACTATGTATACGTCTCTCTGCTTCTAGTAGATATCTAGTAGATATTTACTATGTATACACCTCTCTGCTTCTAGTAGATATCTAGTAGATATTTACTATGTATACATCTCTCTGCTTCTAGTAGATATCTAGTAGATATCTAGTAGATATTTACTATGTATACGTCTCTCTGCTTCTAGTAGATATCTAGTAGATATCTAGTAGATATTTACTATGTATAGGTCTCTCTGCTTCTAGTAGATATCTAGTAGATATTTACTATGTATACGTCTCTCTGCTTCTAGTAGATATCTAGTAGATATTTGCTATATATACGTCTATCTGCTTCTAGCAGGTATCTAGTAGATATCTAGTAGATATTTGCTATATATACGTCTATCTGCTTCTAGCAGGTATCTAATAGATATCTAGTAGATATTTACTATGTATACGTCTCTCTGCTTCTAGTAGATATCTAGTAGATATTTGCTATGTATACGTCTCTCTGTTTCTAGTAGATATCTAATAGATATCTAGTAGATATTTGCTATGTATACGTCTCTCTGTTTCTCGTAGGAGGGAGCAGGTCAGAAGGTGGCCCTTGTCAAGGTGAGCAGGCTTTCTGTACGTCAAGTCAGGCCAAAGCGATGGCGGGTTTCGCTGCACCGGTCCTGTCCAGCAGAGGGCACCGTTGTGCTTTAGATGGCGGCCACCCAGCTCGACCTATGACCTGCAGTTGGACCTTGCCCTGAAGCCAAACATTACATTGTATTTCTATATTAGCTCAGTAGTTTGTACTGATATATTTCTGTATTGTATTTCTATATTGACGAGGTATAGGTTAGTAGTTTGTACTGATATATTTCTATATTGACGATGTATAGGTTAGTAGTTTGTACTGATATATTTCTATATTGATGAGGTATAGGTTAGTAGTTTGTACTGATATATTTCTATATTGTATTTCTATATTGACGAGGTATAGGTTAGTAGTTTGTTAGTAGCCAGCTGGGATAGGCTCCAGCACCACCAGGAGAGTAAAGGATGGATAGATGTTTATTTGTCAAAGTATTTGTGTAATTGACAGTACAGATCCTTACAGTGTGTACAAATATGTCTTGGTAAAATATTTGGTGTAAAATCTTGCTGTTTGATTGTAATCATAATGGATAAATCATCTTAATAATAAATGATCAGTCAATGATCTTCAGTAATGAGCATGAGTATCGGCCATTCTGGACCTAAATGGATAGACTGGCTATGGGATCAATAGCTGGGTGGGGGCGTTTACAGTCTTGGTTCTTCACGTTGTTCTTCATATCAAGGCCTGCTCCAGCTTCCATGATGTTTGTTTGGACAAAGAGAAGAAAGAGGAGACAAATCCAAGCGTTTCCCTTGATAGCAGGCAGGATACCAAGATGGTATCATGTCTGGGAGGCTCCACGTGATGACATGATGGCACTCAAGTCTTAGGAAGAACGAAGGCTGCTCCGATCATCTCCTCCATCGGTGAACTTCAACAAATGTGTGGAATTCATCAATCTGGCTTCTCACACATGCACTCCACACAGATGATGTACTGGAGGTGTGCTGCCTTCAAGCGCCCCAGATAATCTATGGCATGCTGCCTTCAAGTACCTGAGCTACTTGATGATGTACAGTATGCGTGTGTCTGTTCATAGGTGTGCTGTATGAATATTCATCCGTTCCTAGGTGAGCTTTATGAATGTATGAATGTATGAATATTCATCCGTTCCTAGGTGAGCTTTATGAATGTATAAATGTAGGAATATTCATCCGTTCATAGGTGTGCTGTATGAATGTATAAATGTATAAATGTATGAATATTCATCCGTTCCTAGGTGAGCTTTATGAATGTATAAATGTATGAATATTCATCCATTCATAGGTGTGCTGTATGAATGTATAAACGTAGGAATATTCACCCGTTCCTAGGTGAGCTGTATGAATGGTGTAAGGAGGTGTAAGGAGGTGTAAGGAGGTGAGGTGGATGACTGTAGAGAGGAACATAGAGGAAGTACTTCCATTTGGCAAAGATGGCATGGCGGCAGTGTATTCTTTACTGGTCCTTTTGCAGGGAGGTGTAGTACTCCACCAGCACCTTCCAGGCCTTGGGGGCCATGAAGCCATCGGGCGGGTTCTCTCCGCTGCGAGCCAGCTTCCTCATCTTGGTTCCGGAGATGAACTCAAAGTCAGCAGGACTGAAGAGGAAGGCAAAGACGCAAGGGAAGTTACAGTAGCTTTCTACACGATGATTACAGGATGACTGGAGATACTGCATGCACCACCCACCCCGCACATCAACTACACACACTACACGCAGTATACACACTGCACATACACTATGCAGTACCTGGTGTACAAGGATCAATCCATGCTGATAGACATGACAAAGGATACACGAGGTTGCATGGTATCAGCCTACTGGATGGGTATGGTAGACATGCATCACATAGAGTACTGGATGGGTATGGTAGACATGCATCACATAGAGTACTGGATGGGTATGGTAGACATGCATCACATAGAGTACTGGATGGGTATGGTAGACATGCATCACATAGAGTACTGGATGGGTATGGTAGACATGCATCACATAGAGTACTGGATGGGTATGGTAGACATGCATCACATGTCACAAGACTAGTACAGACATCACATCCATCTAATACACGCAGTAGCTTCCTATCCTTGGTACATACCATCTAATACACGCAGTAGCTTCCTATCCTTGGTACATACCATCTAATACATGCAGTAGCTTCCTATCCTTGGTACATACCATCTAATACATGCAGTAGCTTCCTATCCTTGGTACATACCATCTAATACATGCAGTAGCTTCCTATCCTTGGTACACACAGTGAAGAAAATAAGTATTTGAACACCCTGCTATTTTGCTATTTCTCCCACTTAGAAATCATGGAGGGGTCTGAAATTTTCATCGTAGGTGCATGTCCACTGTGAGAGAGATAAACTAAAAAGAAAAATCCAGAAATCACAATGCATGATTTTTTAACAATTTATTTGTGTGATACAGCTGCAAATAAGTATTTGAACACCTGAGAAAATGAATGTTAATATTTGGTACAGTAGCCTTTGTTTGCTATTACAGAGGTCAAACGTTTCCTGTAGTTTTTCACCAGGTTTGCACACACTGCAGGAGGGATCTTGGCCCACTCCTCCACACAGATCTTCTCTAGATCAGTCAGGTTTCTGGGCTGTCGCTGAGAAACACGGAGTTTGAGCTCCCTCCAAAGATTTTCGATTGGGTTCAGGTCTGGAGACTGGCTGGGCCATGCTAGAACCTTGATATGCTTCTTACGGAGCCACTCCTTGGTTTTCCTGGCTGTGTGCTTCGGGTCGTTGTCGTGTTGGAAGACCCAGCCACGACCCATCTTCAATGCTCTGACAGAGGGAAGGAGGTTGTTCCCCAAAATCTCACAATACACGGCCCCAGTCATCCTCTCTTTAATGCAGTGCACTCGTCCTGTCCCATGTGCAGAAAAACACCCCCAAAGCATGATGCTACCACCCCCATGCTTCACAGTAGGGATGGTGTTCTTCGGATTGTACTCTTCATTCTTCTTCCTCCAAACACGCTTATTGGAATTATGACCAAAAAGTTCTATTTTGGTCTCATCTGACCATAAAACTTTCTCCCATGACTCCTCTGTATCATCCAAATGGTCATATGCAAACTTAAGACGGGCCTTGACATGTGCTGGTTTAAGCAGGGGAACCTTTCGTGCCATGCATGATTTCCCATCATGACGTCTTAGTGTATTACCTACAGTAACCTTGGAAACGGTGGTCCCAGCTCTTTTCAGGTCATTGACCAAGTCCTGTCGTGTAGTTCTGGGCTGATTCCTCACCTTTCTTAGAATCATTGAGACCCCACGAGGTGATATCTTGCATGGGGCTCCACTCCGATTGAGATTGACCGTCATGTTTAGCTTCTTCCATTTTCTAATGATAGCTCCAACAGTGGACCTTTTTTCACCAAGCTGCTTGGTAATTGCTCCGTAGCCCTTTCCAGCCTTGTGGAGGTGTACAATTTTGTCTCTGGTGTCTTTGGACAGCTCTTTGGTCTTCGCCATGTTACAAGTTAAAGTCTTACTGATTGTATGGGGTGGACAGGTGTCTTTATGCAGCTAACGACCTCAAACAGGTGCATCTGATTCAGGATGATACATGGAGTGCAGGTGGACTTCTAATGGGCAGACTAACAGGTCTTTCAGGGTCAGAATTCTAGATGATACACAGGTGTTCAAATACTTATTTGCAGCTGTATCACACAAATAAATTGTTAAAAAATCATGCATTGTGATTTCTGGATTTTTCTTTTTAGTTTATCTCTCTCACAGTGGACATGCACCTACGATGAAAATTTCAGACCCCTCCATGATTTCTAAGTGGGAGAAATAGCAAAATAGCAGGGTGTTCAAATACTTATTTTCTTCACTGTACCATCCAATCCTTGTTTTTCCAAAATCAAATATACTTTTTCAATGTTACCTTAACCCGTGTATACATACACGTAAAGGGAAAGGTGCATACATCTACTATGTACATGGTATACATACATGCCATGGAAAGGTGTACTACATGTGTATATAGAGGAGAGTATACGTACATGCCAAGTGTGTAGTGGTAGGCTAAGAGAAAGATAAAGGATAGGATAAAGGATAAGGATAGGATTAAAGGATAAAGATGAAGTATGTTTCCACAAGCCAAAGAAAAAGCACAACACACGTCTAGTGGCCTAATTATTACTTCACTCATTACATCCATCCATCACTCCATCCTCCTCCAATACATCCATCCTCCTCCAATACATCCATCCTCCTCCAATACATCCATCCTCCTCCAATACATCCATCCTCCTCCAATACATCCATCCTCCTCCAATACATCCATCCCACCCATTTTATTTATAGAGCACGATTAGACACACGCAAGGTTTCATCCACAAACCCACCTATCCATCCACACAAGCCACCCACCCACCCATCCATCCACACAACCCCCACACCAACCCATACATCCACCCACCCATCCATCCATCCATCCACCCACACCCCCCCACCAACCCACCCATCCATCCATCCAACCATCCATCCACACACCCACCCCACCAACCCATCCATCCATCCATGTGCTGACCGGCGTATACGACAGCATGTACCAGTACCAGTACCAGTACCAGTACCAGTACCAGTACCAGTACCAGTTCCCACTGATATCCAGGACCTTTGAACAGCCAATGAAGGAGTGGACCAACATTCCACAATGGACAATCTGATGGGAAGATGATGTGTTGTACTGCATGAGGCAAATGGTGGTCACACCAGATACTGACTGGTTCTGAGTCCCCAGACCCCCAATAAACATTTGAGGTGGCCTTTTATTGTGGACGGTCTAAGACGGTCTAATCTGTGAACTAATCATGGCGTCTGATCTTGATCATCTTGATCATCTTGCCTCTGATGTGGCACACCAGCGAGGCGGATGGATTATGCTCCCTATCAAACATTCAGACACATTTAGGAACAAAGCTTGGGAGAAATGCTAATGTTGTTCATCTGGAAAGAATTTTACGTCTTTAAGTCCGTCTCATGAAAAGTGGGAGGTGTTTTCCTGAGTACACATACTGTGTTTATCCAAGTATATTGCAGGGTACTGTGATACCAAGTACATGTCGTGTACATGTCAGTGCTCACCACTCGGGCTGGTAAAAGTCCATGGCCTTCTTGGACTTGTTATAGGCGGCCACCCTGAAGGGGATGATCTCCACGGAGGTGAGGCCTGGCGCCATGGTGAGGACCTTGCCCCCGTGCGTCGGTTCATAAAGGTCCTTCTTGGTCTGCGGATGCGGCATGCCGGCCGGGTCCCGGCCCACGATGTAGAAGTTGGCTCCGGCGATCATTCGGGCCCTGCAGTGCCACTGCACCTGAGGAGCATCGACGGGACCGTCGGTCACGTGGAAAGCTGACACCCTCGGCGGCTGTTAGCTTACCTCTGTGGGTCCGGCGTACATCATCGGCGAGGGGAAGATGGCGACAACCGTGCTGGCCGGGTCCAGGACGCCCTCGTCCAGCACGGCCGCATGCTGCTTCATGCGCCAGTCCAGAGGTACGTCGTCGTCCTTGGTCCAGCCCCCCAGCGGGTGCAGCAGGAGGACGGGGTTCTTGTAGCCTCGCTCCAGCAGACGGCGCTTGGTGTCCTGCATCAGCAGCGCGTGGCCGTTGTGGACCGGGTTGCGCAGCTGAAAGGCAAATACTGCATCTAAAAGGTAGACACCGCATTACCTTGACTGGACGTGCAGTACACAGTATCTTCTCGTCATGCCTTGCAAATACGTCCGCAGTATTAAGTACTGCATCTAAAGAGGCAGACGGAAAGCTAGAGTACATTCATTCATAGTATTTGAAACCTGCTGCCATTTTGCCTTTGCTGGCAGATGCAAATAGTATGTATAGTATAGTATATATGTATACATATAGTATATATATAGTATGCATGTATAGTACACACACACACACACATTCCTACATGAATACATGGAGGTCTTAGTGGCGTGAGTGACATCACATCCCCTCTGCCAGTCAACAGCTATTTAGCTTGTTAGCTTCCTGGCTAGCGAGTGAAGGGTGGTAGTTAAAGAGAGAAATGGGAGGCTGATGCCAAGACGGGCAAACAGGAAGTCATGTTCTGCAAACCCGCCAATCATGGCCGCAGCAAACGTGACAAGCAGATGGAACTTGCATTTCTCACCTGCTTTCATGTCTTTGAACTTCTGCTTGAGCTCCCGCGGGGTAAGGCGGTACTGGTCCAGTCCGTCGTTCCATCGGATGGGCTCCAGGACCTCCAGGTCACCGCCCACCAGCCAGTCCCCGCCCTCCATCACCATCTGCGTGAGGTCACAGGTCACTTGGATTTGCGGTCACACGTCATCTATGCGTCAAGGAACTCGTCCATCATCTCAACCCTCACGTGGAGCTAGGTGGCAAACCCAGACCGCTTGACAGGTGGGTCTCGACCTGCTTGCAAGTGAACTCTGGTGCGTTTCGGCTTACTTGAGTTACAGTCTGAACGCGACAGGAAGCAACGACACGAAAACATGACAAATATGGAAAATATGGAATATGCTGTGATCTGTCCCAGCATGTGTGACATCAACACTCACACAGCACAAGTCATTTGGCCAACCTGTGATGGGGTCTACGCTGGTGGAGATACAGGACACAAAGGTGGCCTTTGGCTCTGGAATATTGGCCATGCGTCATGGAAAACATCACATAAGCTGTCCTTACTTTATCGGCACCCCGCCTTCATTCCTGTGGAAAAAATACCAGTGTGTGATCGACCCTGACCCTGACCCTGACCCTGACCCTAAACCTAACCCTGACCCTGACCCTGACCCTGATCCTGACCCTGACCCTAAACCTGACCCTGACCCTGACCCTGACCCTGACCCTGACCCTAAACCTGACCCTGATCCTGACCCTGACCCTGACCCTGACCCTAACCCTAACCCTAAAGGCAGCCTTTCTCCTCTGCTTGCATTTGATCGACAGGTGAGGAGGGGAGGGCCCACCTTGATGTACGGGTGCTGTGGGCAGGTGGTTCCCCACTGTCTGGCACAGCGTTCCTCCTTGCGGTGCTCAAAGAACTCAGGGTTCCGCAGGATTGCCACACGGGCGCCGTGGTACTCCAGAGCTAGCGCCGCACAGCCGTCCAGTTCTTTCTTGGTCTCCACGCCGACGGGCAGGACGATGGGAACGGACATGTTGATGGCGCCGCCTGAGGTGGATGCAGCGGTCAGTGGACACGACTTCCAGGCAAATATGACCAGAGGCGTCAGGAGCGTGGGGGCCGATCTTACCGTCCAAGAGGTTGCCAAAGTGCAAGACCTGGAGGAACTCTCGCTCTCTCATGAAGCCCTTCAGAGGACTCGCCCAGCCCTCGGCCAAAACCTGCACCCACTGCAAGTCCACCTGGCAAAGAAGAGAAGCGTCTCAGCCTGCGTCCCTCCGCTACGGAGGCTGGAGCTCACCTTGGTGATGCTGATGGTGGGCAGTGTGCTGGCATCCGCCACAGCCAGATTCAACCTGTTCTCCAGAACAAAGAGTTCATTCACCTCCTCCATGATCTCAGCGGGAACAATGTTCTGCACGCATGGACGAGAAGGTAAGATCTTAACTGGCATTATGGGTTCATCTCTGCGCTTCATAACAGAACAAATGCAAAAGCAGACTTTGTCGTTTCCCAGGCTGCCTCTTCTCTAAGATGGAAACCTCCAAGACTCCTCCTGTCCTAATGTCCTGGTGTCCTAATGCTGGAAGAACATGAGGAACTTTGCCATTCAAGTCAAAAGCTAGTTCCACACACGACCACTAGGGGACCAGTAGGTGACCAGCAGGTGACCAGTAGGTGACCAGCAGGTGACCAGTAGGTGATCAGCAGGTGACCAGCAGGTGACCAGTAGGTGACCAGTAGGTGACCAGCAGGTGACCAGCAGGTGACCAGTAGGTGACCAGTAGGTGACCAGCAGGTGACCAGCAGGTGACCAGTAGGTGACCAGTAGGTGCAATGCCTGACCAATACCTGACCATGCATCATTAAAGTTTGACATTTGGAGCTTTAAATATGTTTATGTATTATTTCCTCCCTGACTATATGTGATATTTTTGTATTCTGCTGCATGTTATGCTGCATATTGTTTGCATAGTGTATTGTTTTGCTGAAAATGTTTTGATCTTTTTTCCATGAGGTGAGGAGCAGTTAGCAATTGTTGTCAAGGCCAACACACAGCAGGGCATCATGGCCGCATATTTGCACGCCGTGTTTGTCATCTTACTGCTTCAGGCCTTTTAGCAAGGCACGTATGCTAGAATAGACCCATCACCATGCTGGTCACACACACGCCTCACCTGCTCACGCAGCATCTCCAGCACTTGTTGGACGCACTCGTTCACCGACAGCATCCCCGTCTTCAGTACCAACTCTGGTTCCTCAGGGCGCTCGTAGTCCGAGTCGATCCCCGTGAAGCCTACCAAGCACATCGTTGGCCCCCAATGAGCGTTGCATGACAAACATAAGCATGGTTGGCCCCCAATGAGCGTTGCATGACAAACATAAGCATGGTTGGCCCCCAATGAGCGTTGCATGACAAACATAAGCATGGTTGGCCCCCAATGAGCGTTGCATGACAAACATAAGCATGGTTGGCCCCCAATGAGCGTTGCATGACAAACATAAGCATGGTTGGCCCCCAATGAGCGTTGCATGACAAACATAAGCATGGTTGGCCCCCAATGAGCGTTGCATGACAAACATAAGCATGGTTGGCCCCCAATGAGCGTTGCATGACAAACATAAGCATGGTTGGCCCCCAATGAGCGTTGCATGACAAACATAAGCATGGTTGGCCCCCAATGAGCGTTGCATGACAAACATAAGCATGGTTGGCCCCCAATGAGCGTTGCATGACAAACATAAGCATGGTTGGCCCCCAATGAGCGTTGCATGACAAACATAAGCATGGTTGGCCCCCAATGAGCGTTGCATGACCACAGCCACCTTTAATCTCGCCAGCACGAGCCTTCTTGTAGAGTCCTTTGACGTCCCTGCTCTCACACACCTCCAGGGGGGCATGGATGAAGATCTCGAAAAAGGGGAGTCCGGCACTTGCGTGTATTTTCCTGGCCTCGTTACGATCCTGCCCAACAAATGATGATGCAAACATCCACAGAAGAAGGTGTTGACATGTTGGACATGTGCATTCCTAATGAATGTAATGTTTATACAGTAGTACATGGTCATACAGTAGTACATGGTTATACAGTAGTCCATGGTTGTACAGTAGTACATGGTTATACAGTAGTCCATGGTCATACAGTACATCATCTATGTGGACGTCTAGTCTATAGTAGTATATATACTGTATGAATAAATCCTATGGTGTAGGGTCAGGGCCACGTCACTCATTCCGTACCAAAGACGTGTTCATACGCTTTAGGAAGCCAAAACCTGCTCGGAGCTCAGCATGGATGTTTTTGGAACAGGAAGCTGGACGGCGGAAAGGAAGAGAGCAAGGAGGAGTGTAGCGTGCATAACCGACGCATTTTAGTTCACAATGACAAAACTAAATAGTAAACATTTTAGTTGAACTTATTTCGAAGTTTCATTATTATTATATGATTATATTATATGTACGTGATTATTATTATATGATTATAGGCAACTGTTATTATCATATGATTATATCATAATATACATGATATCATATGATTAAATACATTATTATTATGTATTGGATGGAATGGATGGATGGATGAATGAATGATTATGGTGTGTTTGCTGCGGGTGTTGCACATGAAGGTGATGTGTAGGACCTTCAGATACCATGATGGATATTTCAAACGAAGATGATGTGTAGGACCTTCAGATACCATGATGGATATTTCAAACGAAGATGATGTGTAGGACCTTCAGATACCATGATGGATATTTCAAACGAAGATGATGTGTAGGACCTTCAGATACCATGATGGATACTTCAAACGAAGATGAAGTGTAGGACTTTCAGATACCATGATGGATACTTCAAACGAAGATGAAGTGTAGGACCTTCAGATACCATGATGGATACTTCAAACAAAGATGACAATACAAATGTATTTTCCCATCATTTAGCATTTGATTATTTTGATATGAAAATGGAAATATTTGGGTGTAGAAATGCTGCCCAGCTTTACAGATGCCACATCTGCTGTGAAGGTAGAGATGGATGAGATGTGGTATTGATTTGATGGGAGGTGGGCGTCTATTGGGGGAGGAGGGTGGGGGGGTCTGACCTTGGCAAAGGGAGAGATGAAACTGGTGATGCAGACGAGCCCGGCATCTGCAAATAGCCGGGCCACCTCAGCAATGCGCCGGATGTTCTCCTCACGGTCTTCTGCGGAAAAGCCCAAATTCTTGTTCAGGCCGTGACGAATGTTGTCCCCGTCCAGGGAGTAGCATGGGATGGCATGTGACACCAGGAACTCTTCCAGGGCAAAGCTGATGGTGGTTTTTCCCGCCCCAGATAAACCTTGAAGGAGGAAGAAGCTCTTGAAGGAGAACAGGAATCATTTCCTGCGTGTAGTACCTGTCAGCCAGATGGTACACCCTCTGAATCCCCCCCGGGTGCCCACAACTTGCCCTCGCTTGCTCCGACTGACGTGGTGGGCCTGGTAGACCACATTGGTAGCCCTGTTCAGGTCCTGCCACGGAAGAAGGGACAAACACGCCTATGATTACTCTGCAAACCATCACATCCTGCTCCACCTTCTTAGCACACTCACACACACACACACACACACACACACGTGTGTTTCCAGGACATGTGTCCGTGCGTTGATGGACAAGACAATGCTTTTCCAAAATACACACTCAGCTCTCTGACACAGGCCAAGCATTCCGGTACCAACATTGGCCACGTGTACATGGACCCAAATATTCCCTTGCTCAAAGCAAACAATTGAAACTTTGTATCCATAAAGAACTAGATCATACAGCCATATAGAACTAGATCATACAGCCATATAAAACTAGATCATACAGCCATATAGAACTAGATCATACAGCCATATAGAACTAGATCATACAGCCATATAAAACTAGATCATACAGCCATATAGAACTAGATCATACAGCCATATAGAACTAGATCATACAGCCATATAGAACTAGATCATACAGCCATATAGAACTAGATCATACAGCCATATAGAACTAGATCATACAGCCATATAAAACTAGATCATACAGCCATATAAAACTAGATCATACAGCCATATAGAACTATATCATACAGCCATATAGAACTAGATCATACAGCCATATAGAACTATATCATACAGCCATATAGGGGTATATCATACAGTCATATAGAACTAGATCATACAGCCATATAGAACTATATCATACAGCCATATAGAACAACAGTATATCCATATAGAACTATATCATACAGCCATATAGAACAACAGTATATCCATATAGAACTATATCATACAGCCATATAGGGGTATATCATACAGTCATATGGAGGTATATTATTCTATTGGTTAAGGTTAGGCAAGTTGGGTCCTACGGTCATTTTGTGTACATGAATGTAAAGTCAACGGTGCGTCTTTAAAAGAACAATCCTTGTAGGCGGGGCCATCCTTGTGACTCAGCATACCTTCCATGTGACATGTCATCTTAGTCAAATACTGTACATCCTTGGATTGGACCACGTTGCAAGGTCGCATTGCTCATGCATAATATTGCTAAATATTTGCTTTGATGAAAAAGCATCACACTTGTCCCACCAACGTGTCAGGCCTGGCTGGACACCACTGATGCTGGCAGGGATCACATGACGGGTGAAAAGGGGAGTGGCTGCTCCACATGTACAGTCGTGCCTGTATGGAGCAGGGTGCTTCATGAAAGGGGCTCCTTTGACTTGCGGGATGGAGGGATGGAGGGAAGGAGGGAAGGAGGGATGGGGGTGGAAGGAATGGCGGTGCAGAGTGACTGTACAATGTACCCAGTGTGCTGTAGTCACCCTCTTGTACACCCTCTTGTACACCCCCCTTCCCCAGCATCTCCACAGCCTTTCTGCATGCTGGAAATGTACGCTACTGTCCTAAGGCCTGGGTCACTGGAACCCTCGTACGTGGACTGTATGGCGCCCTAAATACTCCTACGTGCTCCCAAGAGTCTCAACAACTAGTTAGCATCATTTCCAAACAACAAGTTAGTCGAGCAGTATGTGGTGTGTATGGTGCAAGTAAGGGGGGGGGGGTCACATTGACAGTGGCTTCTTTCTCCTGATCCCACCTTAGGAATAGGACATATAGCTTGGAGGACCCAAACCTACCTGTAGACATCTTCATAGCTTGGAGGACCCTACCCTACCTGTGGCCATCTTCACAGCTTGGAGGACCCTACCCTACCTGTAGCCATCTCCATAGCTTGGAGGACCCTACCCTACCCGTAGCCATCTTCATAGCTTGGAGGACCCTACCCTACCTGTAGCCATCTTCATAGCTTGGAGGACCCTACCCTACCTGTAGCCATCTTCATAGCTTGGAGGACCCTACCCTACCCGTAGCCATCTTCATAGCTTGGAGGACCCCACCCTACCTGTAGCCATCTTCATAGCTTGGAGGACCCTACCCTACCTGTAGCCATCTTCATAGCTTGGAGGACCCTACCCTACCCGTAGCCATCTTTATCATAGCTTGAGGGACCCTACCCTACCCGTAGCCATCTTCATAGCTTGGAGGACCCTACCCTACCCGTAGCCATCTTCATAGCTTGGAGGACCCCACCCTACCTGTAGCCATCTTCATAGCTTGGAGGACCCTACCCTACCTGTAGCCATCTTCATAGCTTGGAGGACCCTACCCTACCTGTAGCCATCTTCATAGCTTGGAGGACCCTACCCTACCCGTAGCCATCTTTATCATAGCTTGAGGGACCCTACCCTACCCGTAGCCATCTTCATAGCTTGGAGGACCCTACCCTACCCGTAGCCATCTTCATAGCTTGGAGGACCCTACCCTACCCGTAGCCATCTTTATCATAGCTTGAGGGACCCTACCCTACCCGTAGCCATCTTCATAGCTTGGAGGACCCTACCCTACCCGTAGCCATCTTCATAGCTTGGAGGACCCTACCCTACCCGTAGCCATCTTCATAGCTTGGAGGACCCCACCCTACCTGTAGCCATCTTCATAGCTTGGAGGACCCTACCCTACCTGTAGCCATCTTCATAGCTTGGAGGACCCTACCCTATCTGTAGCCATCTTCATAGCTTGGAGGACCCTACCCTACCTGTAGCCATCTTCATAGCTTGGAGGACCCTACCCTACCTGTAGCCATCTTCATAGCTTGGAGGACCCTACCCTACCTGTAGCCATCTTCATAGCTTGGAGGACCCTACCCTACCTGTAGCCATCTTCATAGCTTGGAGGACCCTACCCTACCTGTAGCCATCTTCATAGCTTGGAGGACCCTACCCTACCTGTAGCCATCTTCATAGCTTGGAGGACCCTACCCTACCTGTAGCCATCTTCATAGCTTGGAGGACCCTACCCTACCCGTAGCCATCTTCATAGCTTGGAGGACCCTACCCTACCTGTAGCCATCTTCATAGCTTGGAGGACCCTACCCTACCTGTAGCCATCTTCATAGCTTGGAAATATATCCACAATGAAGAACACGCATGGTCATCATCAACACACATACTGGATTTAATGTACTTAATGTATCTTTTTCAATTTCTAGCTCCAAAGCTTTATGGACTTTTAGTCTGTGCAATATAAGTTACTGGATGTTATGTATCTATCTAGAATTGTATCAATATAAAAATATAGCCAGAAATATAACAGTATGGGAATATAAATCAAATACTACCAGGCGATCAGTCGGCCAAACGAGTGTGTGTTTATGGGATATAATACGCAATACAGTACATAACACCCTGTTATGTTGTGCAGGAGTATCTAACAAAGTGACGCCTCGGTTGCTTTTTGACAAAGTTAATATTGTGTAGTTGATCTTTCGCTAGGAAGTAGATGCCAACTCTGCCGAGTCTCTCACCGTACGAGGCTTCTTCACTCCGGACATTCTGACGAAGGCGACGCCGCCGATGGGCTGCACAACACGGGGCCGGCTCCGCTTTGCTCCCTGGGACTCGGATGGTGGTGCCGGGGTCGGTCGTCGTGTTGTCAGGCGACCAAATGTTTGGCTTCGGTCACCGATAACGAAGAAGGCGGCTTTAAATGGACTTTCGAGACACGTAGCATTCCGCTGGCTGGCCCGGCCTCCTCCGCCTCCTCTTCCTCTTCCTCCTCCTCCTCCTGCTCCTCCGGCATCCAACGTCAACATAACGTAACTTAGCCCCGTGCTGGAGCCTCAAAGCCCGGCTGCACCCCAGCCCAGCCGGCCCGTGTCCCCCAAGTGGCCGCACTCCACATATTTAGTCCTCACATAAGCGCGGCGTCTTGTAGGAACTCGTAGGTTTGCTTGAATGACAAATTGTAGAAGACAGCATTTTTCACGTCGCCGCCCCAGGATAGAACAAGTTCCATGTTAGCTTGTTTGGCTTGAACATTAGCACGCATGATCGTCAATCCTTAACGCCCTGTTGTTAACATTCCTAAGTCATTGAGGCCAAACCTCCACTTCAAGTTAGACAGGCAGGCCCATGGAGACGCTTTCATCCCGGGGGAGAATGGCTGCTGGTCATATCACACAGCTGGAAGGGGCGGATCGATACACATGTTGCTATTATCGATAACAGCCAATATCGGTATCCGATCGATGACGGTGTGATGATATTGTTCAGGGTTTATTCCCAACATTTGTGTTTCTGTCGTGTCGCTCAAATGTATTATGTATTGTTGACCATGTCAGGGAATAAGATGCCGACCAGGAATGTTTCCGTGTGGCTTCCTTACTTTCCTTAGACTAGACTGGAGGATCCTGGAGCGGGGCGGGTTATTTGCAGTCGCAGTATAAAGAAAGAGCCCTCATAGGACGGCCAATGGTTTTGGAGCAAACTCTTGTGATGCTGAATAAGCGTCTCCGTTCCTGAAGATGCGGTGAATAAAACCATATCATGAATCAAAAGGTCAATATGTTCTCCTAAAAGCGTGGTAGAAGGTCAGCAAGGAACTCAGCTTCTTCAACAGCGACTGGCTCTGGTGGCCCTCTTTGAGGATCTCCCCTGTTTTGGAGGAAAACCTCAGAAGGTCTACTCGTATAATGTTGCGTATGTCCATTACTACAATGTAGCGTATGCCCATTCACACAATGTAGCGTATGTCCATTCACACAATGTAGCGTATGTCCATTCACACAATGTAGCGTATGTCCATTCACACAATGTAGCGTATGTCCATTCATACAATGTAGCGTATGTCCATTCACACAATGTAGCGTATGCCCATTCACACAATGTAGCGTATGTCCATTCACACAATGTAGCGTATGTCCATTACTACAATGTAGCGTATGCCCATTCACACAATGTAGCGTATGTCCATTCATACAATGTAGCGTATGTCCATTCATACAATGTAGCGTAGGCCCATTCATACAATGTAGCGTATGTCCATTCACACAATGTAGCGTATGTCCATTCACACAATGTAGCGTATGTCCATTCACACAATGTAGCGTATGTCCATTCATACAATGTAGCGTATGTCCATTCATACAATGTAGCGTATGTCCATTCATACAATGTAGCGTATGTCCAGTCACACAATGTAGCGTATGTCCATTCATACAATGTAGCGTATGTCCATTCTTACAATGTAGCGTATGTCCATTCATACACTGTGGCGTATGTCCAGTCACACAATGTAGCGTATGTCCATTCATACAATGTAGCGTATGTCCATTCATACAATGTAGCGTATGTCCATTCATACAATGTAGCGTATGCCCATTCATACAATGTAGCGTATGTCCATTCATACACTGTAGCGTATGTCCATTCATACAATGTAGCGTATGTCCAGTCACACAATGTAGCGTATGTCCATTCATACAATGTAGCGTATGTCCATTCATACAATGTAGCGTATGTCCATTCATACAATGTAGCGTATGTCCATTCATACAATGTAGCATGTCCATTCATACAATGTAGCGTATGTCCATTCATACAATGTAGCGTATGTCCATGCATACAATGTAGCGTATGTCCATTCATACAATGTAGCGTATGTCCAGTCACACAATGTAGCGTATGTCCATTCATACAATGTAGCGTATGTCCATTCATACAATGTAGCGTATGTCCATTCATACAATGTAGCGTATGTCCATGCATACAATGTAGCGTATGTCCATTCATACACTGTAGCGTATGTCCAGTCACACAATGTAGCGTATGTCCATTCATACAATGTAGCGTATGTCCATTCATACAAGGTAGCATATAAATGGATGTGATCTGTCAAGTTGTTTTGACACTTTGAGGAGCTCGCGTCAGACAGCTTTATTATATTTATATCTATGAAGTCAGTATGTTTCTATGAAGGTCTACATGACACGGGTCCTGTTGAACAGCTCACACTCGGTCTCAAAATCACATCCTTGGATGAGTTCCTTGTAGTGGTCTTTGACGTCCTGGTAGAGCGGCATGGTACCCGTCTGCTCAGCCAGTCCTGGAAAGGCCACGGGTTTCTCGTTGACCAGCGGCTGCAGCCTCAGGTCGCCGGCGCCGCAGTCGTATAGCGCCAGCAGTAGGTTAGCGGCGTAAGGTAGAACCTCGCTGGTGCGGAAAGCGCGTCCGATTTGGTTGGCGTAGTTTGACGACGTCGGGGCGTGGTGGTCTTGAAAAAAGCCCAGGAGGGTGTAGAGCGGCAGGAGGGTCTCACCGTGGCCCACCTGGATGGTCGCTACTTCACTCACGCGCTGGCCCGACCTGGAAGGTGAAGGAGATGGGAATGACGGTCCACGAATACGTAGAAGGAGTTAATGTTTTACCCACCTGACCTCATCCGCCGTCTTGTCCAGACGACTGAAGACGTCGTGGAAAAGAATACAGCTGGACTTTCTGTTAATATCGTAACCATAGCCTCGCTTCCAGAATTGCCGAAGGTCGTTGGCGTACTCCACCACCTGGTGACCCCAAACGACACGTCAACAAGTCAGTCAGGTCATTGGCGGACGAGGAGGTGAAAGGTCAGGTGAAATGAACAATGGAGCCTCATTGGTCCGTGGCTACAGAAGCTTGACTAAGATGATGGACAGCAAAAGAAACGGCATCATCTCACTTCACAGCACTATGCACTTGGCTTTTTCTTTGGCTTTTTCTTTGAAGGAACAGCCCTTCTGGGTAGCCAGTGGAGCCGCTTTCTTTTCATTCTTTGAAATCCTGGCAACACCATGCTGTTTATCGCCAAAGATTGTCTATATGACAAGAAGACCATGCTGTTTATCGCCAAAGATTGTCTATATGACAAGAAGACCATGCTGTTGTTCGCCAAAGATTGTCTATATGACAAGAAGACCATGCTGTTTATAGCCAAAGATTGTCTATATGACAAGAAGACCATGCTGTTTATAGCCAAAGATTGTCTATATGACAAGAAGACCGTGCTGTTTATCGCCAAAGATTGTCTATATGACAAGAAGACCATGCTGTTTATAGCCAAAGATTGTCCAGATGACAGGAAGACGATGCTGTTTAAAGACGTAGATGCTAAAGTGCTCGCCAAAGATTGTCTATCTGACAGGAGCTGCCCATACCTGAGCATCATGCTGGTCAAAGAGCATACACCAGGGGGAGTTGAGGGTCTTGATGGCTAGCTCGTAGGCGCAGAGGTTCAAGGCAGCGTCGGCCATGTCTGGGGTAAAAGGGGGTGGAGTCACATTGAGGCGTGACGGGATTGTTGGCATGAAGAAACACATCCTCTGGGGTTCTCAGGTGTATCACATGATTTACGGGGATGCAGCCCTCACCAGACGTGATGTCCTCATAAGAGAGTCTGAGTTGGTCTGCTATCTTCTCCCGGACCTTCCTCATCTCTGGTCCCTCCTTGAACTTGTCCACCTCCGTCAGCGCTGACGGGTTCCTCACCACCTCCTCCACAAACTTGTTGCAGTGCTCAAAATACTTCATGAGCGCGTCGTTGACGTCCAGGCGGAACCTCTGATCTACAAGCGGGGAGACCACACACCTTACTGCAAAAGCCGCAACCTTGGCTTCACTTCTTTTTACGCTGTACAGAATCTGTAGCATCAATGGGGTCAGCTTCTTGATCCACCTGCATGACAGTGACGGGGGCTGAAGACAGTGCTTGGAGTGATGATAAAGTCTGAGAAGATGAAAATATCGGTGAATATCTGCGTGGTACTTTGCGTTGAAGGGCTGATACAGTCTCGTATCTAGTATAGTCTAGTATCCAGTATCTAGTAGTACGTAGTATGTAGAATGTAGTATGTAGTATGTAGTATGTAGTATGTAGTATCTAGTATCCAGTATCTAGTATGCAGTAGTATGTAGTATCTAGTAGTATCCAGTCTCTAGTATCCAGTAGTATCTAGTATCCAGTATGAAGTATCTAGTATAGTCCAACAGCGTCCTCCACCACTAGCTATAGCAGTGCACTGGCCAAACATGGCGCTCCGAAGAGCTCTAGTAACGTGTGATTAGATGGATGCTGAAGTCCTACCTTGGACGTTCCACAGCTGGGTGAGGCCCCCCATGAAGGCCAGAGTGCTGTTGATGCACCTGTGCTTGGAGCTGCTTGTAAAGCCAATCAGTCCTCCTCTGAGGTTCTCCTCTGAAAGCAAGGAGGGGAAGAGCTTGGACAGCCTGATGGCCAGATGCTTATGATCGTCCACCCCTTTCTGGGCCAGTTGCCCGTCCATCTCCTCCGTGTACCACATCTGCCAGTGGGTCTGGATCTCCCGCACCCAGCTCTCCTTCCCGTAGGAGGCCCTCTTCACCGCCTGGTACATCTTCCGCATCTCCTTGAAGATGACGCTGGTCGGGTACCTGGTGCCATGTCGTATGATGGCGGTGAGGTGAACCGGACGACATCTCGGAGACGGAGGGCGCAGGACGGAGGTGTTGACGGCAAGGATGTCCTCCAGAAGATGTGGGTTGACTTCCTCGTAGCGACCTTTGGTGCCAAAGTGTTTGGCGATATTGGGTATGCTGGCAGTGGCAGTGACGACGGAACAGACCAAGTGGACGACGAGGAGCCTCCAAGTGTTCGTCTTCATGATTGCTCCTTCCCCAAGAACGTGCCGTGCGTGTCTTTTTTGGTTTTTCATGTAAGCCCTGAAGGCTTGCACAATAGCCTGGAGTGAACTTTGGACAGTCGCCTTCGATGTGCGCTCATGCTGGTGAGATGACTCACAGTTGCTGTGTTGCAACTTCTACTCTGATGCAGCAGCTTTGCTCTGCAAACACAAGCCATACAAGACTGAGGCTACGTTCACGCCGCAGGTCAATTCCCATGTTTGCTCATGTGACTTTTTCATGTCACTGTCAGCAACACACCTCCTATTCTTCTATGCTATTCTATCCTGTTCTGTTCTTGCAAATACAACCCGGGCCTTACTGCTGTCTTGATAGAAATTCCATACGGACGCGATGCTCCTGCAGTCTGAGCGGCCAGGTCATGTAGTATATGTCACTTATACGCAGGGTGGACTTACCCTGCGGCAAACACGGGCCCGAGATTTCCAGGAACCCCAAACGTCTCATCATGGCTGGTTATTGGTTGTTCTTCTTCAGTTTAAAGTGCATACTACAGTTTTATTCTTCAGGCGTGTGCCTCCAACTACACCAAAATGCATCGGCTGTCGCTGGCACATACTGCACATTGATTCCGGAAGATGGACACGGACAAAAGTGTTGGTGCAGAGTTAGGCCCGTGAAGCAGAAGCTGGGATCGACCTATTTCACAGTCCCAACCACGGGAGCACCGCCACCCCACCGGCAGGGCAGGCAGTAGAGCAGGGGTTTCAAACTCCTGCCATGGAGGGCCGAGACACTACAGGTTTTCTTTCCAGGTGATTTTAATGATGAACCCTCCTTTGGTTTGACGGAAGGAGCTCGTCAATGAAATCACCTGCTGGAGAAACTGGTTGGGAAGAAAACCGGCAGTGTTTCGGCCCTCTGTCAACGCATGCGCAGTAGAGGAAGATACAGTGATACTCCTCGTCACAAAGATGTGACTATGAATGCCGCAAACTATTTCAAATGCTCTTATCAATGTCAGTACAAGCTTGCTAGGTGATAATAATCCGCCAGGAGGATTGGAAGGACTTTATCTAGTTCAGGAAATAGGAGTATGTTCTCATAGTCCCATTTGTTAGAAGATGGGAAACATTAATATTCCAAAACATAAAACACAGCTCTGTAACTAGCAACATGTGTAAATACGCCCTTGCGTGTTGCCGTGCGTACCGAGACAAAAAGAAAGAGAGTTACTCACCGATGTAGCCAAAAGCTCTTCTTGTCATTATCAAAATGATTTTTTAGAAAGTGTCAGCGTTCCACACCATTCCTGCCACCCGCATAGCAAGTTCTCCACAAACTACCAAAGAGCCAAATCAGTCTTCTTGATCTGCTGAGTTATGAAAATAACGACCCCGTTGCCCAACATGCTTGAATTAACCACAAGGACAGCACACACCGCAACAATCTTTACTTCCGCATACACGCGGCAATGCGTGTGACGTCATGTATTTTCGCGTGTACGTCACTTCCCGTCGAGAGTCGCATGGTTTTGGTAAAGTGAAGAAAATGATGAATGAATGAATGAAGTTACAAAAGACTCTGCAGTGTGAACGCAGCCTAAACGTAATTTGTGATAATCAGTGTTCTTCAGCTCCGAACCGTAGTCAGGGCGACCTGCCTTCAGCAGAGAAGAAAATGTTACTTGTTGCTTCCAATAAACTTTATTTAACGTGTCAGCACCACAGAAATCGAAAGACGTAGAAAGCTCACGCCCGGACACAACACGCAGAGCTCGGTGTCGCCGCCGCGCAGTGCTTCAGCGCACACGCCGCCATCTTGTGTAGCACAACTTGGCAGCTCGGCGTGCGCAGTGTATAGGCACATATAGGTAGTTCAAAGCCGCACAATAGGACATTTTAATGCCTTATCGCGTCCAGAATTTCAGAAACCACCAGTAAAAACGTTGAAAGTTGTGGTGGTGGTGCTACACAAGATGGCTGACTCGCGGCGACAAAGACGTCGGGCTCATGCGTTTTCTACGTAATGTAGTTCACTGGTCAACACACAGCCATTTCCCATCGTCTCCCTTCTCTCGCTCTCGTTCACGCTACGTAGCGGTCCAGGGCAATGGCTGTAACATAAGCTTCATTTTAATGCTGTGGATTGGTTCTACTACCGTTCTACTATCTTTGCTCAGAGGACTGACTCAACTGGTCCTTGGGTCACGGCTGGAGATAACATCTGGCAATGTTGGTTTGCTTGATGTGACCGGTTCTCCATGTTCCTGTTCCTAGCGCATGCCTGGCACATGTCTGCCTTCTTCAGTACAAGCACATAATGGCCATCCTCGAGTCTGTCTTTATTTACCATCTATTGATGATCGTTTGAAGCTAATTTGGATTCACAGATGCTTCCGATACAGTAAGTACATTGGCGGCTAGCTAGTTAGCTCACTAGCATGCTAATGGTTAAAGAACATGGTGGTCTCTTGTGACATTAGCAATGTGTTATAAATAATGAATAATAGAGTGTAAAGGTGACTCTAGGGGTGTTATTTCATATCTACAGGGCTCTAATAATGTTTTTTGTATTCAGCATTTATTAATACTGACTCCAACTGGGCAGAAATTCACTTCAGTTCAGTTGGTTCTGAAATCAACAAATTCAAAGATGCAGTCATTCTTGTCAGTGAGCACGTCTGTTACTTGCCTTGTGATTGGCTGGCGTCCAGTCCAGGATGTGCCCTGCCTCCCGCCCGAAGTCAGCTGGGATAGGCTCCAGCATACCTCCCATCCGCCCTAGTGAGAATAAGCATAGAAAATGGATGGACGTCTGGTACTTGCCTTATTCGCGACACCTAGTGGCCAGTGTAGTTACAGTTCGTCAATTGAACTGCATTTCTATTTCACTTCATTTATCAATCACTTACTTTCAATGAATGAAATAGTGGATGAAATGTATGGCTTTGGAAGCAATGAAAAGTTGAACATTTTTCAGCTTAGCGGGATACTGTCTGTCGCATCTCAACCAACGCAGACAGCCAAACACTGCACCACCACCCAGCCATGATGCATTCATGAACTGACACAAAAAAGTGGGATTTTTTTTAACCCATTACAAAGACATTTTCCCCACTGGTCTTATATAATATAATATAATATAATATAATATAATATAATATAATATAATATAATATAATATAATATAATATAATATAATATAATATAATATAATATAATATAATATAATATAATATAATATAATATAATATAATATAATATAATATAATATAATATAAAATTCATTCATTCATTTTCTACGGGGGTGCTGGAGCCTATCCCAGCTTAATATAAAATTATATATATATATATATTCGAGCACTGCAAAGGGAGCCACAACAAAGAGGCTGAAGAGCCATATGTGGCTCCTGTGCCGCAGGTTGCTGACCACTGGTCTAACTGCAGCGGGAGTAATAGTAATAGAATACAGTCATAGAAAAGATCTGTTGTTCAGCTCCTGAAAAATGGGAGCAAAAACCAAAAATGCTGCGTTGGTATTTCTTGCTGAGTATAGGGTGTATTTATTTAGTCAACTCTTCTATAGCTATGAGTGAAATGTTTGCTCCACTTTTTGGCCAATAGATGGCTGCAAAGAAGGCTGCGTTCACTTACATCTCAAGCGATTCGATTTTTGAAACTGATATTCTAATGTCTTGTCGGGGCTGTCGTGTTCTCATCAACAACAAACACCATTACATACAATGCTGGGTTGTGCGCTTTATCATCCACCACAAACAGAGTTTGAACGCATAAAAAGGCACAACTATTGCTGTTGTCGCGAGTGGAGACATTTTGTTTGGGGACGTGAAGGCGCCGAGCGTGACGCCACTGAAGGTGTGCTTTTTGTTAAGCGCTTCCTCCGGAGTACAACAGGCGGACTTGTGGCCACATTGCAATCGGTTGCTAGAGGATCGTTTCAGCAGCCATACGGCAAGGTAACGGCACTATCCTCTCATCTACAAGCTCGCAATCCTAAACGGTCTTACTGATGTGGTGATCCGAGCCCCCCGATGACTCCATGAATGTTAACTGTTATCCAGCACAAACTATTTGCTCGAAGTGCTTACCGACACACCCGCTTTGACGACATTTGACAACGCCGATTTGAAGCGTGCGGCGTGTTACTCTCCGTTATGTTGTTTAAACGGAACCAAAATGTCGCCGGTTATGTTTGGACCGGGGTTGAGGACATTCGCTAACGGAATCTGGTGTTGACGGCTAGCTTATTTCTTGCGTGCCGCTAACCAGCCAGCTAGCAAAACAGCTACGACGCCTGCTTTTGCTTATCTATTTTAGGTTCTAAGCTCTTAATCCCTCATGTCCCGGTTGAGGGTTGGTCTCCGAGCAGGCTGTGTGTTTTTAGCATGTTTCAAACGGCCGATAGCTGCGGCAGCTCATGTTGCCAGTAAATGTCCATGTTTACGTCCCAGTAGGAATAGTATCACCGCATAGTTTGGATGTGTTGATGGTATGAGTTACTGGCTTCCCCTACCGAGTTGTACCTTTGTTATTTGTGTGTTTGTAGCTTCGGCCCACAAAGTAACTGGCACGCTTATCCTGTGTGCACAAACAAAGATGGGGAGTGCTGATTTTTCTGCAATAAGGAAGTGAGAAAGCAAATTTTCTCTCAACAGTGAACTGAAGTGGCGTTAAAGGCGTGAATTGTTGCTGAGGGCATTCGCTGCCAAAGCAAAGAATATTTCACTGTCCTCAAGCTGGGAAGACTCCCTTCCCTTCCCTTCCCTTCCTTTCCTCCAGTGGAAACAATGACTCCTCTGTCGGGATGTCCATGATTCAGCAGTGGGAAAGATGAATATTGGTCAGTGCCATCACTGGCTTCCATGCTCCATCAGCCTTTGCTGTGGCAGAACTTCCCATTTGGGCTTGTAGACACGCCAGTCATTCACCTTGTCATCATGAAACCTTGTCATCATGAAAAAAGGAAAGGGCAGGTGAATTGCCACAAATGAGGGTTGATTCCTTGGCCATGGGGGGTCCCTCAGCTGCCTTGTGTTCTCCCATGGTGGGGAGGTGCACACGTATGCACACGTATGAGTAAGAAGAATCTGGGATTATGTTTAAATGAAGTGATTTGTAGTTCGTGTGATGAGCGAGTAACAGGAAATGCCACAATATCGGCTCCAGGAAGTTTGAGGGTGGGGAGGCACAGCAGCTAGAGGAACAACGTCTGGCTAAAGCTGAAACAGTTGGCTTTAAAGGCAAATGAATGAATTTGTAGTTCCTACAGTGATAGCCCCGTGAGTACCAGGAAAGGACAAAGTATGCTTCAGAAAAAATCACTGTTTCTGAGAGTAGTAGTAGTAGTAGTAGTCGTAGTAGTAGTACTCCACAGCTGGTTTATGTTGTCAATGAGTTGGGTGGCACAGCAGCTTGAGAAAAACAACTTTTTCAACCATGCAAAGCGAAGTTCAGTAATGTTTTCCAGGCAAAATGAATGAATTGTTATTGTTTTTTTGGGGACGAGGAAGCCCCCGCAGTGTTGGCTCCAAGGGCCAAGCAGCCCTTTTCCTTTCATTGTCTCCTTCGATGCCTGTTTTACAGCAGTACTAGTACATGAGTACTAATACATGGGCTATTGTTCAAATCAGGATTCAAACGTCTTCTTCATACAAATGCTTATGATAGTGTAGGTGTAGCCAACATGCAGCATTATGAAAACCACTCTGACATAAAGCAAGTAGAGTTGATGTATTACTGTTTATGTGAAACAGCAGTGCTCCTGCTCCTCCTCATCATGATATTTTAGTAGTTTTTGGTTCAGCCATCCATGAGGTAATGGTTGTTATAATGTTTCCATGGCTAAATTTTTTTTGTAGCAGATGTACATTGTAAACACTGTGATTATTTTATATAGAATATATATATTTTGTGTCATGTCATGGTTTCCCTGTGGTACAAAAAACGGCTCCCAACAAACCGTATTGCTTGATTGTTTTAAACTGCAAATGATGTCACTGTGGTAAAAAAGCCACATTTGGAGCCTAGGTGGATAGTTCTAGTTGGCTAGCTAGCTCGCTGCCTCCAGGGAGACAGTGGAGCCGAGGCAGATGTGTAAAAGCAGATGGTAGGAAGGTAGCTGGAATGAGATGGTAAGATGGACATGCTCGTGATGGAACACGCTGGCATGTAAGGCTTAGCCTGGGACTGGATGTCATCCATATCTTCCACACAAGTTGTCATTCTCACACTAATAGGGGACAAAGTGCATCCTTGGCAGTGCAACTTTGTTTCAATCAGCCAGCATTGACAAAGCTGTACGGGTGGCCTTTTTAATGCAACTTTATTTCAATCAGCCAGCATTGACAAAGCTGTACGGGTGGCCTTTTTAATGCAACTTTATTTCAATCAGCCAGCATTGACAAAGCTGTACAGGTGGAGTTTTTTTCTGGCATATGGAAAGCAGACAACAACAAGCAGGACTGCGCTTCCTGGCCGTGCACATTACATACTACCACAACACGACGGAATTCCTATCCCATCCCAGCGTCAGACGCTAAACACGGAAAGTGGCTTTCTTCTTTATTTGGCCATATTTAGAAGTTTTATTCCCACTCAAGCACGTCCTACTTTCCTGCTGCATTTAGCAATTCCAGGCTAGTATCAGCAGCTGGCGTTGACTGTGTGTACTACAGGAAAGATAGAAATACTTGCAGTAGCGCTGTGGGATTATAAGCAATTAAGATATGCCTTTATGCCTTTATTCGTCCCTCAGTGGGGAAATTTGTGCAATGCAAGCGTCACTTCTTGCTTTTGTCTGCTGGTTGCGGCCGGGAGATCCTCCTGTTGTGACTTGTTTCTGCCCTCTGCATTCCAACTGTCTGACATTTCGCCCATTGTTTGATTTCAAATGGTCGTACTGGTGCCCTGAGCAGCTGAGTTGGAGCTCATGTCTTTGCATAGGAGAAACGAATGAGAGATGGCTGTCTGCTGGGAGACTGTGGTCCTTTCTTCGTCCAAACATGGAAGTACAAGGCATACTGTGTGTACGATTGTAGTCACTAGTTGGCAGTAATGACATTGAGACATTAGCTTAACACTGCATGCAGTCAGCCATGGCATGTCCCACACCATAGACTGAAATCCTCCCAGCCAGTGTGGAAGTGGTATGTGCGTGCATGCACAGCTACAGTGGGCCAGTATAACAGCATTCAACTTTTTTGCTGTTCCTCTGAGACCACACGGGCCCCTGGCATCCTGATCGGGGACAGGGAAAGGACCAGGAGGCGTTGTCATGAGCAGATAGCAACTTTCCACCGCTAGCTCTCAGCTGCCATGAGGCCTGACGAAGCCCAGATGTGGCCTGGGCCAGAGGATCAATAGAATGCTTGTACATCGTCCTGTTGCTGTGGTAGTGCGGTTGCTAAGAAGCGTATTTGCTGATTTGCTGGGGATGGCTGAATCCAGTTGCTGTTAGCAAACAGCAGCTCTGTCATTTTATCTTTGGTGTTGTAGATCTACTCACGGTGGAGCAGAAGCAAAACGGCTACTTTTATTAACAAATGCTGTTGCCATGTCTACCAAATATGGCCTCCAACTAACAGACTGACGTGGATCGATGGAATGGATGGATCCTGGAGTGGTCTGCAGTGTCCCATGAGATGTTCCTAATGCTCTGTACTTGGTTTTTATTGCCACATCTTTTCCCCTCACATAAAGTCTTCAAAGACAGCTTGGTGTATATTTACAGCAGTTATTTGCGGTCATGCCTCCACTGGGGGACAGAAATATTCATGTGAAATACTAAATACAAGCATCTTCAGGACTATACAATGGATGGATTGACATTGCTTACAAACAACAAAGCCTCGTTTTGAAGGTGTGGCGGCTTTTATCTTGCCATGGCGGTGCACCACCATCACTATACGTACATGTAGGTAACCCTACAACAAGCTATGGGTTTGCTAATAACGTTAATCTGAGAAGACTGTGGTGTCATTTCCATCCAGGCTTAAAGGGCAAGGAGCCACTGTTGGACCTACTGTTGGTTCAGCTCACAGGGATAATAACCTGGAATGGGATCCCACCCTGGAGGACACCGTGTCCAAAGCAAAGATCCACACCCTGTGGACAATGGGAACATGGCTTTATGTGCAGGATATTGTCTGGGAATGTTTGCCTGCTTCTTATTGTGACATGCTAACCTGGTCCAATTCTTTAGCACGTTCCCTGGTATCTGATACGGTACTTTGGTCCGGGGTCAGACGTAATGGTTTCCCTGGTATCTGATGCGGTACTTTGGTCCGGGGTCAGACCCTTGGGTAAAAGGGTTTCCCTGGCATCTGATGCAGTACATTGGAGTTTGTGGGGCCTCTCGGGGGCCTGATAACTTTTTCCAGCAACCCTGGAAGGACTTACTGGCTTCCATAAAGATGAGCTGCCCATGGCATGTTTATGTTTGTGTCAACTTGACGTATTATCCTCCTGGGTGGGCTCTTTCTCTGCTTGCGTCATGTGCACCCCCTCCCCCCCAAATGGTCATAGTGGACAAGACACAGGAGAAATGCTCTTCTAGCTCTGCTTTTGGAAGGTGTCATCAAATCTGTTTCCTTTGTGTCCATGGCAGCCTTTTTATCACATCAAGCTGCTGATAAGACAATGTTCTGCTCCGTTCTCCACATGGTGGTCTAGCCTTAAACACCAGCAACACCAGCCACTTGCCCGTGTTGGACTTTTAAAGCTCCCAGTACTGCAAATGGTATTGCAGTACTTGAAGTAGGAAGATACAGTACCTCCATGTGAAACAAATACTTATTCTTGTCCTGATATTTTCATCCTAGTGTGGCTCACGCTGGGCCGTAGGGAGCTTGCAGCATGGCACACTGGATCCTGGTGGTGGATCACTGGATCACCACCACCATGCTGCTTATGCCGTGACTCTTGTTAACTGTGTGTGTGTGTGTGTGTGTGTGTGTGTGTGTGTGGAGGGGGGGGTGTGCCTACTGTGGTGTGAGTTAACGCTGTGAATTTGGCAGATGATATGAGAATAGTATTGGCCTATGGCCAGGATAGGTGATGATAGCATGAAGGGTGTTTTGCTGGAGATTCCTGGTCAATAAAGTTGTGTGCAGATGAGATGTTGGCAGCTGGACGCGTGACGACGGCAACCTCCACACTGTGTTGTCTGTAGAAGGTAGAAGCCAAACACCACGGCCTTCTGTCAAAGCCCCGTTTTTGAGGTTAGAATGCATTTCCTGTTTCTTGTGTGGTGGCGGTAAGCTGATTGACAGAGCAAAGGTCCTTGGCAGAATGCTGAGTCATTGACTGCTAATCTTGGCTTGTTCTTGAGTGCTCTTTGTTCTTTATCTCCAGCAAGTACGGTTCTCCTCCGTCCCACAGCCAGGCCGTCGTTTGTCAGCCATATGTTTATTTGGACAAGTTGTTGAAGTGCAGAGGTCATGTGCTCGCTTGTTGTCTTCGGGACCGTAGTATGTAGAAAGGGCCAAAAGGACGGAATGGAACGTTTCACAGACGCATGCATACGTTCCCTCCAGCGCTGCGTCGCCATGACAATCATCCTTCGTGTCTTTGCGTCCACAGGTGTGTGCTGTTTGAGGCGGAGGAACAACCCAAAAAGGACTTCCCGCTGAAGCGGAGGGGTGCGCCCCCTGGGCGCTCGGTGAACACCATGTGCCGACGCCGGTGTGGTCCTAGCACTGCCCGTTAAAAGCCAGCCCAGCCTACCCCACTGCCTGTCTCTGCACCATGAAGAGGGTAGCGGCATGGTCGGCCGAGGACGTGGCCGACTGGCTGAGCAAAGAGGGCATGCCGGAGTACATCGACGCCCTCCGACAGACGGATGGCACCGCCTTGCTGCGGCTTACGCGGGCACACTTCCAGATGCCGCCGCTTCTCCTGGTGTCCTCGGACGGCGGGCAGCAGCTGCTGGAGCGGGTGGAGACGCTGCGGATCGAGACCCACATAGAGGCCCACAAGAACGGCCACACCAACGGGCACGCCGGCGGGGTGCCCAATGGCACGGGTACACCCCTGAGGAATGGTGTGGTGCAATCGGCAGACTCCAGGGTGGAGATGGTGCACATTCCCATCCCCCCCATGGAAACCCTGCACTCCTCCTTCCCTCCCGAGTGGGGCAGGACGGGCGTGGCATTCGTCTACGCGGTTCTGTGCTTCATCACCACCACCGTGGTCATATCGGTGGTCCACGAGCGGGTACCGCCCAAAGAGCACACCCCGCCGCTGCCCGATAAGTTCTTTGACCTGTTTGACAGGATAGAGTGGGCCTTCTCCATCTGCGAGATCAACGGCATGCTGCTGGTGGCGCTGTGGCTCATACAGTGGGCTCTTCTCAAGCACAGGTACTCCTCGTCCATACGCTGGTGGTATTTGTACCCTGGTACCCTGCTTTGCATCACCAATCCCTCCCGCCAGGCCTGAGTCCAACCAAAACCTGCTCTCACGCAGTTCATTTTTCCATAAAGCAATCAGCTTTTAAATAACTGCAAATGAATGGGAATGATGAATGGGAGGGATTGTGGTGTGAAAAAGTCCCCTGGTTGGTCACACTGAAATGTTCTAGATCGGGGGTGTTAAACTCCTGCCATGGAGGGCCGAGGCATTCCAGGTTTTCTTTCCAAGCAGTTTCTCCAGCAGGTGATTTCATTGACAGCTCCTTCCCTCCCACCACAGGAGGTTCATCATTCACATCAGCTGCTTTCGTGACCGGCGGTAAGAAAACCTGTAGTGTCTCGGTCCTCCATGGCAGGAGTTTAACACCCTGCTCTAGATCAAACACATTTTTATTATTAAGGGAGAAAAAACGCCAAGCTACATGACCCTGTGTGAAAAGGGAGATGAATTGAGATCTCGGTGTGGAAGAGGTTCTAAAGCTCTCTCTAAAGCTTTGGGACTCCAGCAAACCACATCGAAAGCCATTATTCACAAATGCTGAAAACATGCAACAGTGGTGAACCTTCCCAGCAGCAAAATGACCCCCAGAGGCCACAGAAGACCCCACAACAGCATCCACAGAAGTGCAGCCCTCACTTGCCTCAGGCGCCACTTGGCCTCTGGAGCGGGACAATGATCCAAAACACAGGAACAGGTCCACCAAAGCAAAGCCAGACTTTAGAGTGAGATGCTGTGGTCTGACCTTCTGAAGGCTTGACGCTGCAAAAGCTGGATGACAATTGCCGGGTTGATTGCAGTTGTTGCTGCTGCTAAGGGAGGCCCCACCACTCTTTGCTTCAGGGGCGCTCCCGCTTTCACACGGGGCCGTGGATCTCATCAAGCTTTTCATTAGCATCAAGTGTTGAGCTGTGTTGTATATTTCAGAGCTTTGACCCAGCTTGGCTCTGAAACGACCACCTCTCCTTCAGCCTTAACGAGGGAGGTGTTGCACCCTTGTCTGGCTCCGTCATTATCTCCATCATTGTCTGGCGGCACCAAGTAATGGCAACAAACGCTGTTGCTGTAAAATGGTGCCCATGGCCCACAATGCATTGCACATGCAAGATTTCGCCTTGGGCATGTGATCCAATATGGTAGCATAAAGAAACAGTGCATGCTAACCAAGTGGATGAACACAAACCAAGTCAAAAGATTTGATGTTAACCAAAAAGGTGCTAACTGGAGCAGGTGTTAACTGAGGTACCACTAGTATTAGCCAGCTCATAGGATGCTAACAAGGTTTTGTGGACATGGCGTGCACCATATTGTTCTTCACGTGAATTGAAACATATAACATTTCATTGAAACATTAACAGAGGGGCCACTTCCACCTTTGATGGCACATGGTATTGGAGGATACATTGTGGTTGTCTTCATGACTGTTTTGCTGTGTGCAGGTCAATCATAGGCAGACGCTTCTTCTTCATTGTGGGTACGCTGTATTTGTATCGCTGTGTTACAATGTACATCACCACTCTGCCTGTTCCTGGGATGCACTTCAGATGCTCTCCAAAGGTACCGTACCCGCTACACCTCAACCACACTACTCTCCAGGGGCCACACTTCAACATTGCTAAGGGCCGGGGCGGCACACATTGGGGTGCCTTGTGTGTTGCATCCTTTCACCGGTCACTGCAACTGCTTAGTCATCCTTTTGAACCTGCCAAAAACACTCTGGGTTCCCGGGTGTCTAATTGTGTCGAGAGAAGCAAATGACTCTGCTGGGTGAAGACATCTTCCTTAACCAGGAGCAGGAGCATTGAGACATGTTGGATCTACCGTGAAGATGCTGGTCAAAGATCCTCCATATGACAGAGCACTGTGCTGCTGTGTTGATGCATGTTTTGAGACGAGTCTGGTGATGGGTTGTGGTTTAGGGCTGCTGCCAGGTGAACTGCAGCCCATCTTTGCTACTCTTTCATACCATAAGCTGCCATAATTCCATGTTGTCTTGCTTTCAGCTTTTGGGCGACTGGGAGGCGCATATGAGAAGAGTGATGAAGATGATCGCCGGTGGGGGCCTGTCCATCACGGGCTCTCACACCATGTGTGGAGATTACCTGTACAGCGGCCATACTGTCATGCTGACGCTAACATACCTCTTCATCAAGGAGTGTGAGTTGCACCTTTTTGTAGTACTGTGGATACTGCTGTGTGTGTGTTGTAGGGGAACAACCATACGTGGATCCGTATGGAGGTGGTGCTACAGGGGTCAGGGTCGGGTACGCGTGTGCATGGAACAATATGTCACTTCTGGTAGCCGCCATGGTGTGGCCAGGTCACAGGGTCATACCTCCTCCTGTGCTGCTCCTCAGGTGTACATTGGTGAACATTGGAAGCATTCCTGTTAGTCAGCAGTCAGCGTGGGTCAAGCAGTTGTCCTGTCCGATGCTGCCATTCCAAGCGTATCAAGCTAGCTGCTCATTTAGCGGCGCTGCAAACAGAGTGGGCGTATTGAAGAGGCTCCATCATAGAAGTTGATATCACATGGTGGTGAAAGACATCCAGGGTGAAAATAGATGCCTTCCTGTTTGATGCTTTTGTGATTGACCTCCATGATGTCCGCCAGGTGGCAGTGTGGTCCTGAACTGGCTGTGTTGACTTGAAGGAAACGGTTGCGTAACAAGACCCAATTGACTCAGATAGCTACATGTTTATTGTAATTCTATGTAATTGGTGACACTTCAAGTGCCCTTAGAAACTGAAAGGTGCGTTTATGAAGAGGTTCGTATTGATACAGTCTACATGATCAATTCTTTCATATGAATAAAATCCAATTTCTTTCTTTCTTAGTAATATGTACTCAGCTGCTAAGAATGCACCACATGGATGTCCATCACCTGCAGTTCTTTTCATGTTCTGGTTATTACATGCTGCTGTGGTGCTCGGTAGAGCTTAACCGATATAACGATGAATCGGCCCGATTAGCACATATCACTGATTAAAAGAAAAAGCTGAAACAAACAAACCAATATCCGTGAAAATGGAGTCAATATGTTAACTTTTGTTTGCTGCGCTGAGAGTCTCTTGCTCTGTGGGTACCTGTGGGTACCTGTGGGTTTTAAGGTGAACATGCAAGTGTTAACTACCATGTCCACCATTATCTAAGACTATTACAGCGTTTTAAGGTCAACATGCAAGTGTTAACTACTATGGCAATTTCAATCCAATTGAAGTTTAAAAAAAAAAAAAGCCAAGGTCATCCCAACCATGGATTGTGTGTATCGTTGCACCCCTTTGTGTGTGTGTGTGTGTGTGTGTGTGTGTGTGTGTTTGTGTGTAATGAAATGGAGAAGCGCTGCAAACCAAACAGGTTCTCCCACCTGCTTTAATGTGATGTAGCTTTGTGTTCCAAAGCCAGCATGTTTGTCAAGGTCAACAGCTAGCATGGTTATTTTGTCCTGCCTTCCTTGAATTGCCCCCGTTGGGCCTGCTGAGGCGATGGCGGCCTCTAGCGGCGTGATGGAGAACAGCACAGGCAGCAGCGTAGTCCATCGACAGCGACTGCCCCCACTTTGGTGGTTGGTTGCTGCTGTTTAAGAAGGTCGTTGGAGTCGGCGGATGAGGTCACCTACGTAGAGCAGTCTGCTCCTAAGACAAGATGGTCAAAGGACAAAGACATTTGCATGACAGAAAAGTCAGACCTCTAGTCGCCCTGCTAGTTCCTCTCCATGGGTGGCACAGCGGGTGGCCGCCTGTCCGTTGTTGTTTTTTGTGTTCCAGCGTCTGTACGTGGATACTAACTCTCTTCTGTTCCGCTCTCCTTGCCCTCCTCTTCAATCCACGGGGGCCCCTCCACTTCACTCGTCTCCAAACTGCAGCAGCAGTTTGTTTTGCTGCAGTCTCCTGGAGGCAACATGCACGTGTGCAGTATGGAATAGTCCATTGGGAGGGGGGGGGGGGGGGGGTGAAAATATGATGGATGATGCATTCATTCATTCATGTTCTAGCGCTTATCCTCATGAGGGTCGCGGGAGTGCTGGAGCCTATCCCAGCTGTCTTGGGGAGAGGCGGGGTCCACCCTGGACTGGTGGCCAGCCAGTCCCAGGGCACATATAGACAAACAACCATTCACACTCACATTCATACCTATGGACAATTGGAGTGGCCAATGAAGCTAGCATGTTTTTGGAATGGGGGTTGGGGGCAGAGTCCCTGAAGAAAAGCCACGCATGCACGGGGAGAACATGCAAACTCCACACGGAGAAGGCAGAGGGTGGAATTGAACGGGGGTCTCCAAGCTGTGAGGCCTGCGTGCTAACCACTAGGAATGTAATATGGACGTTTAAGTCCAAGACAAAGATCAGTCATCAGTTTTTATTTGGCTGCGTTTGCCCAAGGGTAAGTCTGCCCTTGTTGACCTCTTCTGTTGTTGTTCTTCCAGATTCCCCCCGACGCTTCTGGTGGTATCACTGGATCTGCTGGACTTTGAGCGCCGTGGGAGTCTTCTGCATCCTTCTGGCCCATGACCACTACACAGTGGACGTGGTGGTGGCCTACTTCATCACCACGCGCCTCTTCTGGTGGTACCACACCATGGCCAACCAGCAGGTGGGTACAGGGTACTGCAGGAGCGTGCGCCCCTAAAGGGTTGATCCAACGACGTGAATATGCTGAAAAATCCTCCACTCCATTTCGGGTTTTTAGGAATAATAGCTGGAAGTCATGCATGTGAAGCATGAGCTCCACCTAACGTCTTTTTGCTTGATTTGGCTTCTCCATGCCACCGTACAAGCAGAGAAGATGGCGGAAGGCTTGCCGTTCAATCCTCACTCCCAACCCCCCTGCTGTGCTGCCCACACTGGGCTGGATGGCAACCAATGTTTGCGTCCGCTCAGAGAGGCCGTAGGCTCAAATTGGCAGCCTCGTTTCCATCCATCTACCCCACGGCAGCTGTGGCTACAGATGTAGTTCACCACCGCCAGTGTGGGACTGAGGAGGCCATGAATAATGGCCAAGCACCGTGTTTAAACAGGCGCTATGTCAAATCCCTCCACTGATGTTATGAGTTTGCCTTTATTGGTTGATGCATGTCAGGTGATGAAATGATAGCTCCCAGAAGGTATTTGTTTCCAACCGTGGAACCTTGTTGTTGCCACGAGTGGTGCTGATGCTGATGCTGATGCTGTGCTACCTGATTGCCAGGCGCTGAAAGAGACGTCGCAGAGTCACCCCTTCTCGCGGGTGTGGTGGTACCGGCCATTCCAGTACTTGGAAGAGAACGTCAGCGGCACGGTGCCTCGCACCTACCAGCTCCCGCTGTGGCTGCGGGCTGCGGCGTGGACCCGGGGCGTGGCCTACAGCAGGCTGGAGGTCCAGTGACGCGGGCGGGACCGTGGACTCCCCAAGCGGAGGACGTGTTTGATGTAGCGCTGAAAAGCGGGCGGCCCCTCCCCAAAAAGGGGGAACTTTTTGTGTTTGTGTCCGTCCTCTTCCTCTGCAGGTGGGAGCTGATCTCCCCATCGTTTCCTACCACTTCCTGAACGCCAAGCATTTCTAAAAGCCTGTTTTTCCTCTTGGCACAAAGCGCTCATGCCCCCCACCCCCACCCCCTCCAGTGCGGAGTCCAGAATGCCAAATGTATTTCTTAAAAGCTATTTGTTTTGTAAAGTTGCTAAAAACAAACTAGTCAAAGGTGCAAAATCCTATTTTTTCTAAGCATGTTTATTTTTCAAGGAGAACAAGAAATGATGTCCACAAAAGATTCTTTTTAGATTTCTACCTTTTTAAGACCGAAGAAGTAAGAATCTCATCCAAGGAAATCTTAGTGCCTTTCTAGCTTGATTGTACAAACCAGTCACTTACCAGTCAATGCTGGGGGCGCGGCCACAGCCCCTCCCTCGCTTGAATGTAAAAAGTGGAAAAATGCCAGCCTTTACCAGGATTGGTCTTCCCTACTCTGTATTTATTCTCCGGCTTCGCGGCCTCCCAGGAGTTTTCTTTGAAACGTCCGTCACATTTCATTCATCCAGACGCCAGCGTTCATCACTTCCTGCTTCTTGGAGTGACAATAGTCTGGAGTTTGAGGCAAAGAAATGATTCTGAATGTTCTTATCATGTCCATGTATTTCTTTAAAGTCCATCACCAGCCCCTTTCACACGGAACACGGAATGGACCAGGCAATGTTCCACCTTCAGACTGAGTCAGATTGAGTCATGGCCCCTTTCACACTGCCGTCTGTCCTTCCTGTTCCCTCTGTTTGAACGGCGCTAACAAGGAAGGGCGCTTGGAATTCAATTAGCAAAAAGCGGCAGCAGAGGCAGGATGGTGAAGTCGCACACTCGCTCCTCCTGCGCCGCTGGGTCCTGCCGTACGGGGTGTCTGTGTGAAATGGGCGGTTTGGATATGGTCCATGGTGTTCATGTTACTGACTGGACTGCGATCACCAGCAGAGACTGACAATTGGAAGGCCTTCTCACAGTCCCCGACGGTCGCCAATGGCCCCAGAGGGTCTCGGGCGGGGATGGATGGTTGCAAAGGGGGCAGGCTAGGGAATCGTGTTTTAAAGACGTGTGGAGCGATGCTGTCCAATCATTTCTGGAGGTTTTCTCCTCGGTGACGGATCCATGTAATTGTCCAAATTGGATGGAGGTGGGATGAAGGCAGGGAAGGTGTTGGCCAATCATGTGTATGTTTGGTCTTCATGAGCGTCAGTCATCATCCATATGTCCTGGGGACGTCCTGTGCATATAGCAGATGTTTTGTAAGCTAAAGGAATCTCAATGGGACGCTGTTCAATTAAAGATTTTACTATATTATACTTTTACTGGGGGAACTTCTTTCTTTTCGAACGTAAAGGATGACGTCATGGCAGTTCCACACGCAACCAGCAGATGGAGACAGGAGGCGAGTGAAGGCCAGGTAAACACGACTAGCTAAACACAGCTAGCTAGGTAGCTAGTGTGGTGGATGGTCGATAGAAAATATCACATCAATGAATGCCTTGTTGATATTGATGTAAGATATAGAAGGTATGGATGGTATGGATGCTTAGCAGCATGATATGGATGCCGCTTTAGCACTTTTACCTGGTAGCAGTACATCTCATGCTAGTCTGCTCTCAGTTCCAGATGAAAGTCCAGGGAGGACCAGCAGGTCCTCATTTGCAGTATCATTTACGTATTACATATTTACATATTTCTCATTGACAGTATCCTTCGTCTCACACCATTTTCAAGCTGCAACCTTTTTAAATCATATCCAAACTAGACATGTTGGTAAAACTCTAAACCTAAAAGATTGATCAAGAAATGTGCTCATGGTAGCCCCACAATGTCACATGAGGATGATGGCGTGAGGAGTGCTAAGCTAACATGAGGATGATGGCATGAGGAGTGCTAAGCTAACATGAGGATGAGCGTATGAGTGCTAAGCTAACATGAGGATGAGCGTATGAGGAGTACTCAGCTAACATGAGGATGAGTGTATGAGGAGTGCTAAGCTAACATGAGGATGAGCGTATGAGTACTCAGCTAACATGAGGATGAGTGTATGAGGAGTGCTAAGCTAACATGAGGATGAGCGTATGAGGAGTGCTCAGCTAACATGAAGATGAGTGTATGAGGAGTGCTAAGCTAACATGAGGATGATGGCATGAGGAGTGCTAAGCTAACATGAGGATGATGGCATGAGGAGTGCTAAACTAACATGAGGATGCGTGTATGAGTGCTAAGCTAACATGAGGATGATGGCATGAGGAGTGCTAAGCTAACATGAGGATGAGCATATGAGAAGTGCTAAGCTAACATGAGGATGATGGCATGAGGAGTGCTAAGCTAACATGAGGATGAGCATATGAGAAGTGCTAAGCTAACATGACGATGATGGCAAGAGGAGTGCTAAGCTAACATGAGGATGATGGCATGAGGAGTGCTAAGCTAACATGAGGATGATGGCATGAGGAGTGCTAAGCTAACATGAGGATGAGTGCATGAGGAGTGCTAAGCTAACATGAGGATGAGTGTATGAGTGCTAAGCTAACATGAGGATGATGGCATGAGGAGTGCTAAGCTAACATGAGGATGATGGCATGAGGAGTGCTAAGCTAACATGAGGATGAGTGTATGAGTGCTAAGCTAACATGAGGATGATGGCATGAGGAGTGCTAAGCTAACATGAGGATGAGCATATGAGAAGTGCTAAGCTAACATGAGGATGATGGCATGAGGAGTGCTAAGCTAACATGAGGATGAGCATATGAGAAGTGCTAAGCTAACATGAGGATGATGGCAAGAGGAGTGCTAAGCTAACATGAGGATGATGGCATGAGGAGTGCTAAGCTAACATGAGGATGAGCGTATGAGGAGTGCTCAGCTAACATGAAGATGAGTGTATGAGGAGTGCTAAGCTAACATGAGGATGATGGCATGAGGAGTGCTAAGCTAACATGAGGATGATGGCATGAGGAGTGCTAAACTAACATGAGGATGCGTGTATGAGTGCTAAGCTAACATGAGGATGATGGCATGAGGAGTGCTAAGCTAACATGAGGATGAGCATATGAGAAGTGCTAAGCTAACATGAGGATGATGGCATGAGGAGTGCTAAGCTAACATGAGGATGAGCATATGAGAAGTGCTAAGCTAACATGACGATGATGGCAAGAGAAGTGCTAAGCTAACATGAGGATGATGGCATGAGGAGTGCTAAGCTAACATGAGGATGATGGCATGAGGAGTGCTAAGCTAACATGAGGATGAGCGTATGAGTGCTAAGCTAACATGAGGATGAGCGCATGAGGAGTGCTAAGCTAACATGAGGATGAGTGTATGAGTGCTAAGCTAACATGAGGATGATGGCATGAGGAGTGCTAAGCTAACATGAGGATGATGGCATGAGGAGTGCTAAGCTAACATGAGGATGAGTGTATGAGTGCTAAGCTAACATGAGGATGATGGCATGAGGAGTGCTAAGCTAACATGAGGATGAGCATATGAGAAGTGCTAAGCTAACATGAGGATGATGGCATGAGGAGTGCTAAGCTAACATGAGGATGAGCATATGAGAAGTGCTAAGCTAACATGAGGATGATGGCATGAGGAGTGCTAAGCTAACATGAGGATGATGGCATGAGGAGCGCTAAGCTAACATGAGGATGAGCGCATGAGGAGCGCTAAGCTAACATGAGGATGAGCGTATGAGTGCTAAGCTAACATGAGGATGAGCGCATGAGGAGTGCTAAGCTAACATGAAGATGAGTGTATGAGTGCTAAGCTAACATGAGGATGATGGCATGAGGAGTGCTAAGCTAACATGAGGATGATGGCATGAGGAGTGCTAAGCTAACATGAGGATGATGGCATGAGGAGTGCTAAGCTAACATGAGGATGATGGCATGAGGAGTGCTAAGCTAACATGAGGATGATGGCATGAGGAGTGCTAAGCTAACATGAGGATGATGGCATGAGGATGATGGCATGAGGAGTGCTAAGCTAACATGAGGATGATGGCATGAGGAGTGCTAAGCTCACATGAGGATGATGGCATGAGGAGCGCTAAGCTAACATGAGGATGAGCGCATGAGGAGTGCTAAGCTAACATGAGGATGATGGCATGAGGAGCGCTAAGCTAACATGAGGATGAGCGCATGAGGAGTGCTAAGCTAACATGAGGATGATGAAGTTCTTTCTTCATGAGTCTTTGGACTGGTTTGAACGTTGAGTGTCCTGAGGTGGATGCTGAGATGAGATCAAAGGCCCGTCGGCTGCCCCCAAATGCATCCAATCCCAACCTGACGCCGTCGTTTTAAAGCACGGCCTTGGCCGCACACCTGGAGGAGCACAGGAATGCCGAGCCATCCCGCCCCCGCCCCGCCCCCCAGCCATGCAACAAGGAATCTACCCGTGTGAATGTTGAAAGAAAGCAAGTATCGGGAGCGTGATTGCTAAATCCATTTCCTGTCTCCCGTGCAACGCCGGCGATCGATCAGCGGGCCGGAATAAGAGATCATGTTACAATGTGACTGCATCTGGCAACCTGCTTCCACGCCTTCTTTTCTTGGACTTGCTGGAAAGTAGAGAAACATGTAAAAACTTCTCGCCTGTTCGGGTCTCACGCCTCCAGGGACGGCAGATCCAGAAAGAACCGTCCAGCCGATAACGACGGGCTTCATATGCGCTCACCGGACGGACATGGAGGAGGAGTCGGGCTGTCCCATTACGGAGCTGCCTCCTTTGATCTTCAGCCTTGGAAGGCACCAGGAGATGAAGATGATGAGTGTGGTTGTGGCTGATGAGCAAATCTATTCCTTCAACACATGGCCAGCACACAGCTGCTGATACCTGCTGGAGAAGAGAGCTGCTGTTGGAGTTGGAGAATTCCTGCAGTTTGTCATTGAGGACATTAAAACTGATGATGTGTTCGATGCCGTGTGTCACATCCCCCCTGTTCGCCCGTGCATGTGGTGCCTGTCACGTGCGTGCTGGTAAAGATGGAACACGCCCCTGGTCCCGCCCCTCTAACTGCTCGTCTTCCAGGAAAGCCATGACTTAACACCTGCCCCCCCCCCCCCCCTGTAAGATGATCCGTCCCCCAAGGCCAACAAACAAGAGACCACCCTGCTTCTTTCTTTGGGATGTGACCCGTATCGTGCACGAACCGGCGCTGCTGCATTTCTAGCAGTCCGCAAATAAACGCCTTCCTCACACCAACGATACCATCTGAATGGGCCCGGATGATACGGCACGATACCATCTGAATGGGCCTGGATGATACGGCACGATACCATCTGAATGGGCCCGGATGATACGGCACGATACCATCTACTTGGGCCCGGATGATACGGCACGATACCATCTACTTGGGCCCGGATGATACGGCACGATACCATCTACTTGGGCCTGGATGATACGGCACGATACCATCTACTTGGGCCCGGATGATACGGCACGATACCATCTGAATGGGCCCGGATGATACGGCACGATACCATCTGAATGGGCCCGGAAGATACGGCACGATACAATCTGAATGGGCCCGGATGATATGGCACGATACCATCTACTTGGGCCTGGATGATACGGCACGATACCATCTGAATGGGCCCGGAAGATACGGCACGATACCATCTGAATGGGCCCGGATGATACCTTGTACTTGTAGATGTAAACGTCTTTGTGGTAGATGATGTAGTAGTAGTGTGTACACAGTACACAGATGGGCATGTATCGTTGATGATATGAGTTCAATAGCATTCAAATTCAAACAATTCCATGGAAAACATGGTTTAAAGAGTATGAATGGCTTTTTCATGAATAGGACGCTGCCTTGCGAGTGCACCCTTGCCCCCCCCCCCCCCCCATATGACAGGGGTCACAGAAGGTGAGTCATAATTTAGCAGCGTCATTATCATCACGAGCGCTGGTGCATGCATAATTCATGTATTTACTTGTTCTTCCTTTCCTTGCCTTCCAATCCTGGCAGTCACCTGGAGACGCCAAAGACTCACGGATATCACGCTGATATTCCGTGGATATATCCAAGAATTAGGGGTGGAATAATGTGTCGTAAAGTCAGTAAATGTTGAATGCGGGGCTAATAAGAGGCTGGATGAAGACCAGAGGCCAAGTGGCAGACCGGAGGGGGAAATACAGAAAATCTTCTCTATTTTTAACCCCCCCCCCCACCGCCCCCCCAGCTCTTCATAACTGAAACGGATTTAGACAGTAGCGTGTAAAAAAAAAAAAAGAGATGAATCAAGACGAAGCAGCCTGAGATGTACTCGGTACCAACCTCTCCACAAGTCATGCCGGCAAAGTACGTCGCTATGCTAATTAGCAACATAAAACTCTTCCCATCTTGCTTCATTGGCCGAAGCATCAATGTGTACGGCCATCATCACATCACTGCACAGGTATCATCATACTGCACAAACATCATCATACTGCACAAATGTCTTTATACTGCCCGTCATCATACTGCACAAACATCATACTGCACAGGTGTCATCATACTACACAAACATCATCATATTGCACAAACATCATACTGCACAGGTGTCATCATACTACACAAACATCATCATATTGCACAAACATCATACTGCACATTATCATATTGCACAAACATAATTATACTGCACATCACCATACTGCACAAACATACTCTGTGTATTGGATACCACAGTGTATTGCATGTTCTGTCTATGGGATACTTCTGTGTACTGCATGCTCTGTGTATCAGATACTACAGTGTACTGCATGCTCCGTGTATGGATACTACAGTATGTGTGTACTAGAACAAGCAGCCAACTATTAAAGGCACAGTACGTGACGTGCACTAAGTCTGTGCACGCGCTCTATAAACAAGTGTTTTCGTCCCCTTGCAGGGAGGAAGAGGAGGAGGAGGAGGAGGAAGAGCTGCTGTCATTGGTTTTCTCAATGAGACATCATCGCTACACCCCCCACCCCCTCCCCACCCACCCCACCCCGACCAGCCCCTCCCCACCCCCTCCCACCCCGCTCGGCTGCCAGGTTCCGGCGGTCGCTGATCGGTTGAGGAGCAGCTCGCCGGGCCGATCCTACCGAGTGGAGCCGGCCAGAGGAGGAGTGAAGGACGGGAGCCTTGGGGGGATTTTCCACGCGGAGCATCGCCACCCCGCCTGCGCGTTCGTGTCGGCGTCCGTCCGTGTGGAGCCTTTTGGGAGGAGGGGCAAACAAAGCCGAGGAAAAAGTTGTGAAGAAGCCAGCATGGGTGAGCTGGAGGAGGACTTCGCCAAGGTCCTGCTGCTCAAAGAGGAGAGGATCCGGGACTTGGAGCGGCGCCTGTCGGACCGGGAGGAGGAGATCCAGGAGCTGAAGAGGAAGCTTCACAAATGTCAGTCGGTTCTTCCCAGCGCACAACTTATCGGGCCGAGGACCCGGCGGGCTCAGGGCATCTCGGCCGAACCGCAGACCCACCAGGACCTGTCGAGACAGACCTTCCGGAAATATGCCAAGTCAGACCGGTAAGTCCCCCCCCCCCCCCCCGGCGTGCCAACGTGCACCCCGATGCCGCCGTGGGTCGCAACTTTCTTCTCTGGCTTAACGTTTGGTTTGGGATGAATGGAGCGGAGCTTCCATTCTCCTCGCCGATGACGCAGCTCGTCCAAGAGCTCCTAATTGATCCGATCCATCACCGGGGCCCCCGGGGGCCCAGGCCGGAGGAAGTGTGATGCATTATTGGCTTTTAGTAGCCCGAGTGCATGTCTGAGGATATTTAATACTCCATTAGAAGACTTGCACCGTGTTGGACCAGATGCTTCCTGCCTTTTCCACCTACGTCTGGTCACGTGACCTGGCGGACGCCAAACGTCCTGATGTCTTCCGAAGAAATATCACCTTTGTAACGCCGTCTAACACACAAATACACACAATATCACCTTTGTAACGGCCTCCAACCAAAATTCACCAAATATCACCTTTGTAATGCCGTCTAACACACAAATATGCCAAATATCTCCTTTGTAACGCCATGCAACTCACAAACACGCCAAATATCACAGTTGTAACGGCGTCTAACACACAAATGCCCCAAATATCACGTTTGTAACGCCATCCAGCACCCAATATCACGTTTGTAACGGCATCCAAACGAAATTCACCAAATATCACGTTTGTAACGCCATCTAACACACAAATACACCAAATATCACCATTTTGTAACGCCATCTAACACACAAATACACCAAATATCACCTTTGTAACGCCGTCTAACACACAAATACACCAAATATCACTTTTCTAACGCCATCTAACACACAAATACACCAAATATCACCTTTGTAACGCCATCTAACACACATATACGTCAAATATCACCTTTGTAACGCCATCTAACACACAGATACGTCAAATATCACCTTTGTAACGCCATCTAACACACAGATACGTCAAATATCACCTTTGTAACGCCGTCTAACACACAAATACACCTAATATCAACTTTGTAACGCAATGAAACACACAATGCACCCAATATCTGCATTGTAACACAATCTAACACACAAATATACCCAATATCACCTTTGTAACGCCATCTAACAAACAAATATACCCAATATCACCTTTGTAACGCCATCTAACAAACAAATATACCCAATATCGCCTTTGTAACGCCATCTAACACACAAATATACCCAATATCACCTTTGTAACACCATCTAACACACAAATATACCCAATAATCACCTTTGTAACACCATCTAACACAAATATACCCAATAATCACCTTTGTAACACCATCTAACACACAAATATACCCAATATCACCTTTGTAATGCCATCTAACACACAAATATACCCAATATCACCTTTGTAACGCCATCTAACACACAAATATACCCAATATCACCTTTGTAACACCATCTAACACACAAATATACCCAATATCACCTTTGTAACGCCATCTAACACACAAATATACCCAATATCACCTTTGTAACACCATCTAACACACAAATATACCCAATAATCACCTTTGTAACGCCATCTAACACACAAATATACCCAATATCACGTTTGTAACACCATCTAACAAACAAATATACCCAATATCACGTTTGTAATGCCATCTAACACACAAATACAGCAAATATTACCTTTGTAACGCCCCCTAGCACACAGGTAGCACCTGTTACATATGATAGGGTTTATAAATCAAATTCATATTTCCCCTCAGGTGTCCTAACTTGCAATATTCAAGCCAAATTGGGGCATCTCATTATGTACATTCATTAGGAGCCTCTTTTTGGCCAAACTCCACCCACCTGAAAATACACCCAAAAAATGAAAATGTGTCAAACTGCCCATGTTGGGGACCCCCTGCTCTGTCAGGCCGCAGTGGAAGAAGGATCTATTTATCCGCTGGCACCAGCCGTCGGTGGCGGGCTCCGCTCATCGGATTACGGCAACATGGAGCAACGGATCCTCTTTCTATTGATCGGCATCGGAAAAAGGCTGAGCTGGGATGTTAGGGAGGTGAAATTGAAAGCCCAGAGGTGCTTTGAAGGACGGCGAGTGGGCTTTTTTCATCGTGACAGGATGTTTGATGCCGGGGGCGCCTGCTGAGATCAACTTTTCTTTGGCCCCGCCTCTTGACTCTATAGGTCATTTGTACACCATCTGGAGCTCACCTGCTTCTCACCTGCTTCTCACCTGCTTCTCACCTGCTTCTCACCTGCTTCTCACCTGCTTGGGCTGCAGGACCACCATCACCCCTCAGCGACACACTCCACATATATCTATATCTATATCTATATCTATATCTATATCTATATCTATATCTATATCTATATCTATATCTATATCTATATCTATATCTATATCTATATCTATATCTATATCTATATCTATATGTAGTGTCATGGCTGGGTGGCTGTCATGGGTGGTTGGCACGGGGGGGTGGGTGTCAGGGGTGTGTGTTGCACATTAGGTCGCTGCCAGTGGCTGTCTGTGTGGCTCCTCCTCCTCCGCCTGGCCTGAAGCGAGCGGGGGCGGCTGGTGTGCCAGCGTGAGCCGTGGGCGAGGCGAAGGCCAGTCTGTGACCGGCTTTGGCATGGACCAGGAGGAGAGCAGGCATGGGAGCGATTTGATGGACGGATCGGGACTTGCAGGGGAGGGCGTGGCCACTGGGGTCTCCCGTGTGGCCCGCTAGGTGTGCCCTTTTTAGGGTGGCATGAGGATGGGGGTGGATGCCCCCGCCTCTACGAAGCTTCTGAAGCCGGCCCAGGTGACCTGAGGCCTGTGGTCTGTCCTGATGGCGTCAGCAAGGAGAGGAAGTCCGCGGTCACGTTGGTGGTGACGGCCCATGGGGACATTTGGCGTGAGGTCTTAGGTCACCAGAGGAGGCGGGCCCACGGCACTGAGGGCCACGGCACTGAGGGCCACGGCACTGAGGGCCACGGCACTGAGGGCCACGGCACTGAGGGCCACGGCACTGAGGGCCACGGCACTGAGGGCCACGGCACTGAGGGCCACGGCACTGAGGGCCACGGCACTGAGGGCCACGGCACTGAGGGCCACGGCACTGAGGGCCACGGCAGAAGCACACAAAGGTCGTGAAGTAGCAGACACAGATGGGAAGCCCTTCGTCCTCCTCTGCCCATCCTCGCTTGTAACCACGTGACGCCTGGCCGCCACCCTCTTGCTGCTGATCCTTTAATTCACCGCTAGAGGGCAGCTGTGCTCTTCCGTCTTCTTCCTGTGTGGTCACATGGTTCCCTGCTTCTTCTCTCCTTGTCTCATTTTATTCGGACGCCCACTAACTCTCCGTCCCATCTGATCGGCCTTGACACCTTATTTGTGCTCAGCTGATTGCCGGCAGATGACTTCAGGGATGTGTGCGGACAAACAAGACGAGAGGACAAATGTTGGGACGTTTTGTGGCGCCGGCGTGGATGCTTTGTCCCACAACGGGAATGAATGAAGAAGGCCTTGGTGGGAGAAGGATGTGTCTGTAACCCTCAGAAAAGACAAGAACATCCAAAGCAGTGGCTGCCTCCCTTTACTGGGCCCGGCGTGTCACGGAACCCCGCTAATGAATGGCAACGGGCGGATAGAGGGCCATCTAGTGGCGGAGCATGGGATTGTTCTGGAGCATCCATCCATCCATCCATCCATCCATTCTTTCATTCATTCATTTTCTATGGCTTATCCTCACGAGGGTCGCAGGGGTGCTGGAGCCTATCCCAGCTGTCTTGGGGAGAGGCGGGTCCACCCTGGACTGGTGGCCAGCCAATCCCAGGGCACATATAGACAAACAACCATTCCCACCCACATTCATACCTATGGACAATTTCAGGGGGGGGGGGGCAATGAAGCTATCATGGTTTTAGAATGGGGGGAGGAAACCGGAGTACCCAGAGAAAACCCACACATGCACGGGGAGAACATGCAAACTCCACACAGAGATGGCTGAGGGTGGAATTGAACTCGGGTGTCCTAGCTGCGAGGCCTGCACGCTAACCAGTCTTTAGGAGCAATTTAGTGTAACTCCATCATTTCCATCAGCTCACCTCATGTCTCATCCAGTCTTGGTATCAGCTTCCCATTCAGATAGAATCATATCAGCAAACATGGCTACAGCCTACATATCATATATGATACATGTCATATATATCATATCATATATATGATACTGTAGTATATGTATGTTTTAGCTACAGCCTACATATCATATATGATACATGTCATATATATCATATCATATATATGATACTGTAGTATATGTATGTTTTAGCTACAGCCTACATATCATATATGATACATGTCATATATATCATATCATATATATGATACTGTAGTATATGTATGTTTTAGCTACTGCCTACATATCACATATGATACATGTCATATATATCATATCATATATATGATACTGTAGTATATGTATGTTTTAGCTACAGCCTACATATCATATATGATACATGTCATATACTATATCATATCATATGTATGATACTGTAGTATATGTATGTTTTAGCTACTGCCTACATATATATGATACATGTCATATATATCATATCATATATATGATACTGTAGTATATGTATGTTTTAGCTACAGCCTACATATCATATATGATACATGTCATATATATCATATCATATATATGATACTGTAGTATATGTATGTTTTAGCTACAGCCTACATATCATATATGATACATGTCATATATATCATATCATATATATGATACTGTAGTATATGTATGTTTTAGCTACAGCCTACATATCATATATGATACATGTCATATATATCATATCATATATATGATACTGTAGTATATGTATGTTTTAGCTACTGCCTACATATATATGATACATGTCATATATATCATATCATATATATGATACTGTAGTATGTTTTAGCTACTGCCATGACATGTATCATATATGATATATATGATACATGTCATATATATCATATAAAGTATATGATACTGTAGTATATGTATGTTTTAGCTACTGCCTACATATATACTATGATGTATATATGATGCTGTATAAGTACTGCATCTACTGTATGTATACAAGTTATTCGTGGCTGTGCATTATTTAGCCCACAGTGACTGAAGGTGTAGAATGGGTGAGTTTTTGCAGGAAATGAGAGGGGGGGGGGGGGGGGTCGTGTGCATGACAGTTGGTTCCGGCTGCACCGCGCCTCGGATTCCTGTAGGCGCCCTTCTCTCCATGCACTCCCCGCCTGACGCGCGCGGCAGCCGGAAAGAGAGAAGCGGAGGGAGGGAGACGGAGAGAGAAAGTTTGCGCGGTCGGGACGGAGCCCGGCATGTCGGCGGCGGGATTGAGCGCGCATAGCTCCGCGTAAACGGCCGACATCCGCCAGCGAGTGCCGTGACGCAGAAGGGGTGGCGGCGGTGGTACGAGGGGGGGCACCGGGGCTGTCGATGCCGGATAAAGTTTGCCGGCGACGTGGCAGAGGAGCGAGGACAGACACCCGAGCGTGACAAGTTGTCCCCGAACCATGGGCACCCTGCGCGACCTGCAGTACGCGCTCCAGGAGAAGATCGAGGAGCTTCGCCAGCGGGACGCGCTCATCGACGAGCTGGAGCTGGAGCTGGACCAGAAAGACGAGCTGATCCAGAGGCTGCAGAACGAGCTGGACAAGTACCGCTCGGTCATCAAACCCGCAACGCAGCAGGTCCACAAGCAGAGCGAGCTGCACTCGGAGCAGCAGCGCACCAAGAGGCAGGCCATCTCGGCAGAGCCCACCGCCTTCGACATCCACGATCTCAGCCACGTCACGCTGCCTTTCTACCCCAAAAGTACCCAGTAGGTGCCCCCGCTGTCTGTCGGCGCTTTGCTTTCTTACTCGCCGATCGTTGCTCTTTTCTTCATGGTGCGTAATCCTGCTGGAGGCGCAGCAGCTGGACCACCTGTGGGACGACCTGTAGGACCACATGTGGAATAGGACCACCTGTAGGACCATATGTGGAATAGGACCACCTGTAGGACCACATGTGGAATAGGACCACCTGTAGGACCACATGTGGAATAGGACCACCTGTAGGACCACATGTGGAATAGGACCACCTGTAGGACCACATGTGGAATAGGACCACATGTGGAATAGGACCACATGTGGAATAGGAGCACCTGTAGGACCTGCAGGAGCACCTGTAGGATAGGAGGATGGGAGCACCCGTAGGATGGGAGCACCCATAGGTAGAGGCACCCGTAGTAGCTAGTTGGTTGGTTGATTGGTTAGCTAGTTGGTTGGTTGTTTACTTTGTTGATAGTTTTGCTAGTTGGTTGGTTGGTTGGTTGGTCTGGTGAAGTGGGTGTATTGTGACAGCCCTGGGTGTGTTGGTTGGTTGATGGGCTGGGACGGTGGAGCAGTGGACAATGAGGTGCTACTTTCAAGGGGTCACATGACCGACCACGCTGCTGTCTCCTGCTGGCGGGTGACATGTCACTCGGTGCTCAAGTCCCGTGCAGGGTCTTCCAGGAAGAGCGTGCGGGTTTGATGCCGTGCAGGGAGAATTTTCCACAAGCTGGCAGCAGATTTAGATGAAAGTGTTTGAAAGGCTGGAGTGTGCCAAAGCGTGTTTAAACAAGCTGCCATTGGCTGACAGGGAGTCTTCGCAGGCCCTCCGTCTATGTTTACCTTCACATTTGGCTTGGAGGCCCCCCCTCTCTTTCTCTTTCTCTCTCTCTCTCTCTCTCTCTCTCTCTCTCTCTCTCTACTTTTAAGATGTACCACTTTCATCATGCTCACTTTGGCTTCTTGCATCAGCTTGTTCTCTGCACGTCACCATCTTGCATCTATGATCTGCTCAGCCGAAGGGACCGCATGGTGGACACCACCTCTCTCTCTGCGTCAAAGAAATGAAATATCTCCATCTCACCATCATCCCTGGGCTGATGTTAGGGATGATGTCATCATATTCATCAATGCAATAACATTACAAATTGCTCATCTTTAAATACTCCAATGAGGCGAGATCACCTGTACTGTACAGGTGAGCAAAGCAAGCGCTCCTTTTTTTCTCCTGCCTGTCCTTTTTTCCCCTCAGCTCACTTGGACACAAACATTCACTTTTTTAGGAAAACATTTCACATTCACATTCCTCAACGCTTCCATTGATGGGAAACCAAGGAGCCACCTGAAACCTTTGAACATGCAAACGCTTGGCCAGACCTCCATGGCATCACAGCAGCTGCTGGAGCCTCTGCCCGACTACAGTGCACCTTGCTGGGCCGCAGCAGGTGGCTACTCCCCCTCCTGGTAGTACTCCTGGACTAGTAGTCATGTCATGGTATTACTGGTAGTAGGGTTAGTAGTATTCCTGTACTGGTAGTAATATTTGCCCATGCTACTCCAGGGGTGCAGACACTAGAAGTCCCTGTGAGAAGAGCAGTAGATATTAGGAAGTGATGGTCATGGTGCCACACGGTTCAGGAGCACTAAGTTACGTGTAGGACTTATACGAGAGTTACGTGTAGGACTTATACGAGAGTTACGTGTAGGACTTATACGAGAGTTACGTGTAGGACTTATACGAGAGTTACGTGTAGGACTTATACGAGAGTTACGTGTAGGACTTATACGAGAGTTACGTGTAGGACTTATACGAGAGTTACATGTAGGACTTATACGAGAGTTACGTGTAGGACTTATACGAGAGTTACGTGTAGGACTTATGTGAGAGTTACGTGTAGGACTTATACGAGAGTTACGTGTAGGACTTATACGAGAGTTACGTGTAGGACTTATACGAGAGTTACGTGTAGGACTTATACGAGAGTTACGTGTAGGACTTATACGAGAGTTACGTGTAGGACTTATACGAGAGTTATAAGATACATGGCGTTTTCCCCGGGGGTCCATGGAGTGAAACCAGCAGTGGGTTGAGTTAGAAGGTAAAGTTTGTGTTGCTAAGCAGGAAACGGAAGGTAAGTAAGAGGTAGAAGCGCTTAGGTTTGTGTCTATTTTTAAGGCAGCTAATGCATTTGCTAGCACAGCAGTTGCTAAGAGACAGATCCCTGTACAGCTTTATGCAATATGTATTTTAAAGAAGTGAAAACAATATCTACTCTCATTCCCCAAATAGAGTGCTGTCTTCTTGGGGGGGGGGCAGCAGGAGCACATGATGCCGCCAACGAGGTGGCTGAGATAGAACCGTCAGTGCTGGGGAGACAAAGAAAGAGAAGACATTCATTCACAGCTCGGAAGGTCGTCATGATGATACAACGCTGACTTGATGGGGGCGGTCCTTGCTGCACTTCCATCAATAAATGCAAGAGCACGCCGGACACGCCCCTCTTTAACACGCACTGTGTAAGCACATTGCTTACAGATGTATATTTTATGGGGGAGGGGGGCGCAACATCTGGCAAGATTAAAACGTGACAAGATTTCAGGAAGAGGGTTCATTGCTGTCATCACCTTGGTTGCATAGAACAACGACATGCACAGAGTGAGCCTCTTGTCAGTCGTACGGTGTGGTGGGAGGGGGCGGAGCATACACAGAGTGCAGAAGGGTGTAGCCTGGTGAGGAGCAATACAGGGTAACGTAGTAGAAAGGAGTACATTGCAGTATATGGTCGTACTGTATGTATTTTCCTTGTACTTTTCTCATGTTGAAACATTTCATCGAGCCAATGGCGTGTCAGGTCGTCAGGTCTCGTCCCACGAGTGCCTCGTGATCGCCCTGCAGCGTCAGAGTCGTCATTCCTGGTCATATCACCCAGATTGAACATTCCGCCATCCCAGGAATACGACAATAGGGACGCAAACAGTCGACACTTCCTGGATGGAACCATGGGCTGGCTCCTAAGGAGCGGAAAGAAAGTCACCTCTGGACTTTGAAGCTCAAAGTTCCAAGTGCGTTCATTTCCTCCGGGAAAGTACTGGAAGGATTGTTGAAAGTAGTCGTAAATGTGCTTCTGCTCCCGGGGGGGTGGGGGGTGGGGGGGCAGGCCAGGCATTTTCTGTCTACGTGAATAATAGTTTCTGCTGGGGTGGAAACATCATGAAGGCCTTTTTCACGGAGTAGTAGTACTTATACTCCCAGTATTTCTTGGTGAAATCATTTCCTAGTAGAATGTTTGCTGAAGTATGTTTGCTCATTGGCTAGTGGTGATGATGATGATGATGATGGTGTTGTGGCGTTCCCGTCTTGCCTCCAAGGCCCGCTGGTGCTCCTCACACGTCCATCGTCTCCCCCAGCTGCTCCTATTCCCCACAAGCCTTATTCTTAGGCCACGCCTCTTTCTTGCCCCCCAGCAGCATATTTTGTCCTTTTAAGGAAAGGCTGGCCGAGTGGAGGCGGTCAAATACATCATCCTTGCTCTTTATTGGGGTGTGCTGCTCACTGTGGCCCCCCCAGGCCCAGCGATGACATCTCGGAGGGGGGGGGGGGTTTCCAGTGTGAGCTTGAAAGCCAGCGTCTGACCCGCTAACCTCAGCAAAACATCACGTCTTCCACGAGGGAGCTGTCACGGTAAAATCAGCCCCCGAGCCCCGCGGCTGTAAAAAGACGGCGGGCGTGACCCCCCCCAACCCCCAAGACGCGGTTTCAGTGTCACGCTGCATTCTCAGGAGCCTGATGAGGCCGGGCGATGCTGGCATTGCAGCCAGAGATGTCACATGACCACCGGAGATGCCGGCATCGCTAGCTCATAGTGAAGCTAGCTTATCTCAGCCCCGCCTGTCTTCTCATCTCCTTTGATGGGCTTCCATCTCGTCTGGTCTCATGATCTCATCCGAGCTCACGAGCTGACATACAGTGAGTCAGATGAGATACACGCTTGAGATAAGGGGGGCGAGATGATCATAAAAAACTTAGTCCAATGAGAAGGACCAAGTTGAATGAGAAGAGGTGAGATGAGAAACAGTAGTGGCCGACTTATGGAGATGTAGGAGGGCTCCAGGACGTGGTCTTGGTTGGCATCCGTGTCCTCTAGTCAGGACGTGGTCTTGGTTGGCATCCGTGTCTTCTAGTCAGGCGTGGTCTTGGTTGGCATCCGTGTCTTCTAGTCAGGCGTGGTCTTGGTTGGCATCCGTGTCTTCTAGTCAGGACGTGGTCTTGGTTGGCATCCGTGTCCTCTAGTCAGGACATGGTCTTGGTTGGCATCCGTGTCCTCTAGTCAGGACGTGGTCTTGGTTGGCATCCGTGTCCTCTAGTCAGGACGTGGTCTTGGTTGGCATCCGTGTCTTCTCGTCTAGTGGTTGGCATTTGCATGTGGCTAACAGCATGAACATCATGGCTAACATCATGGCTAACATCATGGCTAACATCTGTTCCCTTCATCCGAAGGTCCAAAGATCTGATCAAAGAGGCCATCCTAGACAACGACTTCATGAAGAACCTGGAGCTGTCGCAGATCCAAGAGATCGTGGACTGCATGTATCCGGTGGAGTACGGGAAGGACAGTTGCATCATCAAGGAGGGCGATGTGGGCTCGCTGGTCTACGTCATGGAAGGTAAGAGCATCTTCTTATCGTGGTGACGTGCATCTTTGTGGCATGGATAGCATGTGATGATGAGCAAGCCTTGATTAGCCTTGATTAGCATAGATTAGCACTTAGCACATGCTAAGTGATCCAGGACCCGTCAGCGTCCATCAAGTTGTCATTCTAGGATCAAATAGGACAAAGCAGAAGACAAAGTAGCAGCAGCTACGCTACACACGGTCCTATGGGCCAAGTGGTGTGGAACTACCACGCTGCCTCAACGGGCAGCTGAAGAGGTCGGAACAGGAAGTCGATGTTCTGTGGAAACGCCCCATTTCCTCTGGTTGGCCTCGGTTTCTGCACATTATTGCATACGCTAAAGAAAAGTAGAAAGTATGAAAAGTATATTGCTATCTACTATGATCATTTCTACTGCGTTCCACTCTTCCGCCCTCTGTGTGTATGCTCACGGCCCCGCCTCCACCCACCCAGACAAAGAGACTATGACTAACGAGGGCTCACTCTGTTCATGGCGTCTTGCTGTGGAACTAAAGTACCAAGATGCTGACAGCAATGCTCAGAGTGAACTCTTGCTCAGCTGGTAGAGCGTCCATGGTCCTCCAACCTGAGGTTTGCTGCCGGGATCCTCCGCCCTCCTGGGACCGTGTGGCCTAGCCTTGGGTAAGATGGTTGGACTTGCTGTAGGTTTGGTGTAGGACCGTACGTGTGGACATTCTTTCCACCCCACCTGAACAACGTGTGCCCGCAACAAGAAGCAATAATTGGAGAACCATATTACAGATATTACAGATATTACAGATATTACAGATATTACAGATGATATTACAGATATTACAGATATTACACGCAAAGGCCAAGGACATGCTTTGGAGAATGCCGATATCGATCTCTTGATCTCAGCCACGTTCCTGGAGGCTCAACTTCTCCTGACGTACTTTTGATGGCAAACATAGGAGCAGATGCACCCGCTTCCACCCTTCCTACACGCCACGTATGTACACAGTATGTACCTACATTATCACATACTACAGTATTCATTGGTACGGGAAAAGGCCGTAATGATACTGTGTCAAAGCCCAGGGCAGTGATACTGATAAAATCTAGAGTTTAACCATGTCCAGTATCAGCCCCCGTAGCTGTCCACTCAGAGCGCGCTGCTCTGGTATCGTGCCCGTGAAACAACCAATCAGAGAACAGCACACGAGTGCTTAGTGCCTAGTGCTTCTCCAGTCACCAAAAAACCCAAACTTGATTTATGGAACTTTAATTGCCAGACATTGATAAGATAAGACTATTGATAAAATATTATTGTTGAAATATTTTTGCAATTGTTGTGTTTACACTGTTTACATATAATACCTGTAATAAACTGAACATTTTCTGGAAACAAAATGGTCTTTTGAATAAATACTACGTGATAATAAGCTCATGATTAAATAGTATGTGATAATAAGTTCATCACATGGTTTGTCTGATACTGACATTTGGGGGCATGATACCTGGCCTGATACCAGACAAACCATGTGATAACCTATAACTATATACCTTTTTAAACATGTACCATAGCAACACATGTAGCTACTTCAACCCTTCCAATTACACATTATGTACACAGTATGTACCTATACCTACTATATACCTTTTTAAACATGTACCGTACCAACTACTTCAACCCTTCCAAATACACATATACCCTACAGTATGTACCCTACAGTATGTACCCTACAGTATGTACCCTACAGTATATACCTTTTTAAACGTACATGTAGCTACTTCAACTGTTCCAATTAACCATGGTCTTATGGAAGTATGGATCTTTGGGATGGGAGTGAGCAGATGTTATGGAAGTATGGATCTTTGGGATGGGAGTGAGGAGATGTTATGGAAGTATGGATCTTTGGGATGGGAGTGAGGAGATGTTATGGAAGTATGGATCTTTGGGATGGGAGTGAGGAGATGTGATGGAAGTATGGATCTTTGGGATGGGAGTGAGGAGATGTTATGGAAGTATGGATCTTTGGGATGGGAGTGAGGAGATGTTATGGAAGTATGGATCTTTGGGATGGGAGTGAGGAGATGTTATGGAAGTATGGATCTTTGGGATGGGAGTGAGGAGATGTTATGGAAGTATGGATCTTTGGGATGGGAGTGAGGTGATGTTATGGAAGTATGGATCTTTGGGATGGGAGTGAGGTGATGTTATGGAAGTATGGATCTTGGATCTTGCATTGGAGCGATAATGTAGCTATAGCGGCCGCTAGGCTAGCCAAACCGGCGCTGGCAGGAACGTTGATCCTTGTAGTGGAGTGTTGCAAGGTAGACCACCCAGATGGGGACGTGAAGCAGGTGGAGATAAAATGCAGATGAGCAAATTAGGGATGATGTTGGATCATTTTTGGTAGCATATGGCTTTATGGCGCTTATGATGCGGAAAGGAAACCGTAGGCTTGTCCGTGTTGTGTCTTCGATTCCTTTCTCGTTTGCTGCTGAGGGAGTCGGTAACAACGGAGGCCGGTTGTCTCATCATTTGTGGGTCTCCAATGAGCCAATCATGTCGGGGCGGCGTGATGAACGGCGGCGTGTGCGGTGACAATAAAAGCTTCGCATCTGGAAGATGAGTCATTGTCGAGGGCCTCAGTGACTTCCTCTCAATTGGAAATGTGTCTTCAGCCGCAACATTTGGTTCCTCCGGGTGAGCTTAACATTTACGTCCCCTCTAAACTCTTCTTTTGTTTGGCCGGCTCACCTCGCATTTGCCTGCACGCCGTCGGCGCTCGGCCCCATTTGCATAATGACAACATGGTGGAATAAAAGTGTCGGGCTGGCCGAAGGTCCTCAGGTGGCCCAAAGTGGGGGAAGTGGGACTTTATCACCCACGCCGACCGCTTACATGCCAGCTCAGCGTCCTTTCTCCTGGTTCATGTTTGGCATGGTCGCTGAGCACGTTGGCAAGTGCAGACCATGGCATTGAAAGGAAACACTTTATAGCAGAAGATCTTTGCAAAATAGGAAGGAGTCGTGTTGAGTTCATTTGTTATGATGTTGTTAGCTACTGTGGCTAATCCTGCAATTCAAGTCATAACTCAAATGTTTTCTTTGTAAAAAAAAGCTACATTTAAATAAAGCAGTCAAAAGAAAGAAGACGCTGAGATGATTGGCATGATGGTGCGGATGAGAGCAGCAGCGTGGCCGCCGCCTTTAATCAATCTACTTCTTTACATGATTTCATCCTCTTTATAATACACACTGCAACTCTGACAAAGAGGTTTCCATGGCAACCGGAGCCTCAAACAGGTGGGACGGGTGGCTAATGTATGCTATGCTAATGCTATTGTATCACCAATCAAAGCTGCCGGGCTGGTGCTTCCTCCCGGGCGCCAGTCATGGAGGCACCTGCCCTCGGCTTCCAGGCTGCAGCTCCACCACGATCCAGCTGGGGAAGGAGATTTAGGGATTTGCTGGGATGGCTTAAATACCCTGAAAGACGGGACCCGGGCCAACAATGAGTGACGTGTACGCCACGGCTGCAGCTTCATTTGCAGCTGCTGGCAACATTTGGATGAAAGGATCATTTAAAGGACGCCTGAACACACGTGAACACACGTGAACACACGTGAACACACGTGAACACACGTGAACACACGTGAACACACGTGAACACACGTGAACACACGTGAACACACGTGAACACGTCTATCTCGCTTCTGGGCATTCTAAGGATATAACAACAGATAAAAAGAGGCAACCATGTGATGGAATGGAGGGATGGATGGAGGGATGGATAGTTGGAGGGATGGATGGACGGACGGACGGATGGATGGAGGGAGGGAGGGAGGGAGGGAGGGAGGTTGTATGGATGGATGGATGGATATAGGTTGTATGGATGGATGGATGGATGGATGGATGGATGGATATAGGTTGTATGGATGGATGGATGGATGGATATAGGTTGTATGGATAGATGGATGGATGGATGGATATAGGTTGTATGGATAGATGGATGGATGGATGGATATAGGTTGTATGGATGGATGGATGGATGGATGGATGTAGGTTGTATGGATGGATGGATGGATGGATGTAGGTTGTATGGATGGATGGATGGATGGATGTAGGTTGTATGGATGGATGGATGGATGGATGGATATAGGTTATATGGATGGATGGATGGATGGATATAGGTTGTATGGATGGATGTATGGATGTATGGATGAATGGATGGATGGATATAGGTTGTATGGATGGATGGATGGATGGATATAGGTTGTATGGATGGATGTATGGATAGATATAGGTTGTATGAATGGATGATGGATGGATGGATGGATGGATATAGGTTGTATGGCTGGATGGATGGATGGATATAGGTTGTATGGATGGATGGATATAGGTTGTATGGATGGATGGATGGATATAGGTTGTATGGATGGATGGATGGATGGATGGATATATGTAGGTTGTATGGATGGATGGATGGATGGATATAGGTTGGATGGATGGATAGATGGATGGATGGATATAGGTTGTATGGATGGATGGATGGATATAGGTTGTATGGATGGATGGATGGATATAGGTTGTATGGATGGATGGATGGATGGATGGATGGCTGGATGGATATAGGTTGGATGGATGGATGGATGGATGGATGGATATAGGTTGTATGGATGGATGGATGGATGGATATTGGATGGGTGTATGTACGGATGGAAATAAGCTCCGTATTCAAGCCAGCAGACGGCCTTTTGCGGTGTAATATTTGAGTGGTTATGTCGCCGCCCCATCAGGTGTTGGGATTGGTACTGAAGTCCAGGACCAGGAAGGAGGTGGTGGGGGTGCAAATGGTAGTCGGCAGAGCAAATGAAGGAGGTGGACATGTCTGCTGCACTTTGGTGCTGAAATGAGGCCAGGAGGTGGTGTAGGTCAGCTGTAGTGACCGTGACCTTTGCGGAAGAAGAAAAAGCAAGCCAAAGGCTGCTCTGATGTTTGGGATTTGTCCGTGTGTCCGTAAGGGCGGAAGAAGCATCCTGACGGGATGCTGCTGGTAGCTGAGGCTGAAGGAGGAATGTTTGAGGAGCTGCTGGCCTTTTGCTGCATGTCATTAGCAGGAGTACGTGTGTAGGCAGAGAGGCGAGTGTGGGGGGGTTGGGGGGGTGATTGTGCCCACATGGATTGTACTCTGAGGGTCCTTGTGGGCCTGGCATATTCAATGATGCCCTGAGCTCCTTCTTCTTCAGCTCCAGGTGTTCCGTGTTTCCTCCACGCGTCGGCCGATCATTGGGTTTGCCAAACTGCAAGCGTAACGTTCTGGCAGCGGCGTTTGAAAATGGATTTCTACATGATGCTGGACTGGAGACCAAGAGGTTCCAGGCAGATGACGTATGTGTTTCTTCTTGGCTGCACCTGAGAATAACAATGAGGAGCAGCGTTTCCCCGGCGGGGGCCACCACTTGAGTAAGAGCAGCGTGTCAAGGCTCTTTATGTTGCGGCGCTTGAGCAGCTGCTGGATGTGATGGCGTATCGAAAGACGGATTTCCGAGCATCTTTCACGGACAACCGACGACATCCCAGGAGTCTGCTGGCTCTTCATTCCCTTGCTTTCACTTCCTGCCCCTCATCGCCTCTCACCTCGGACATCCATCCTACATCCGCCTTCATCGGAACGCCTCCACGCGCTCCTTGCTTCACCTGCACGGAGACACGATGGTGTTGGCGTCATATCGTCATGTCATCCTTCAACTGTGCCTGGAAACCTGCTGTGTGGTAGACGTCCGCCCCGGGGGGCTCTCAGTGATGCCTTTGGTTTATTTCAGACGAAGCACATCACCCCCTCCACGGGCCTGGCCGCCCCTCCCCCGCCCCCAACGCACACGCCCAACCCCGACATCCCGCCCTCCTCCAGCAAGGAACCCAGGAGCACGTGCTGGGCTTACGGTGACCCCGACAGCAAGCCTGCCCCCCCCCGACCCCCGGCGAGGAGAGAGTCCCGATAGTACATGACATGCGTCGCCAAGTGGAAGGATGGAAAGTGATGAGATGGGACAGTGCATGACATGCGTCCTGCCGCCACGGCGAGTCAAACGATGGGACCGTGCATGACATGCGTCCTGCCGCCACGCCGAGTCAAACGATGGGACCGTGCATGACATGCGTCCTGCCACCACGCCGAGTCAAACGATGGGACCGTGCATGACATGCGTCCTGCCGCCACGCCGAGTCAAACGATGGGACCGTGCATGACATGCGTCCTGCCGCCACGCCGAGTCAAACGATGGGACCGTGCATGACATGCGTCCTGCCGCCACGCCGAGTCAAACGATGGGACCGTGCATGACATGCGTCCTGCCGCCACGCCGAGTCAAACGATGGGACCGTGCATGATATGCTGCGGAGTAGTCAACTCCTGCGTGAGTCATGTGAGTTACGGCACGTTTAATGCTTGATGCCAGGAAAAGATATTCCGCTTCCCGCTGTGAAGCGGATCAGGATGCATGCAGGAATTCTCGGCTGCCGCAGCTGACTGGGGCGGCCCTTCCTCCAGGCAGTCATCCCGGTCTCCTAGCGGGTCACGTGTGCGGAAAGGAAAGGACAGGATTTGTTAAGCTAATTAGCGACACCCTGCTATTAGACTCACTCCACCCGCGTGCTGATGCCTAGGAATTTCACACACGAGCAGAATGAGGATAGCAAATAAAAACGGATTGCAGGGAAGTGCAGAAGAAAGCCATGGCACGGCAGCGGTTGCCTGGCAACGCCGGCGAAGCAGAACCCAGGAAAGGAAGGATGTCTTTGCTGGTCAGCGTCCTGGCATCACATGCCACACACCAGCCCACCCAACAGGAAATGGTGTAGCAGCACCCCCCTTTAAGGTGATGATGGTTTTATGGGGGGGGGGGGTGACCTGCTTTTCTCACTCTTGTGTGAAAACGAGGCCGCCCCCCCCTCCGCTGCTGAACAACCAGAGCTAGTGGACACGAAATGAGGACATTTATGATTGCATCCTGGGACTTCTGGCTGCACGTCCGTCTTAGCCGCTGCTAGCACGTGAGCATGGCATATGGCGCACGGCGCATGGCACATGGCGTATGGCGCATGGCACATGCCGTATGGCGCATGGCACATGGCGCATGGCGCATGGCGCATGCCGTCCAAAGGAAGTCCAGAAGGGTTTGCGTTGCGGCCATTTAGTGTTTAATCCGGCCACCAAGTGTGTTGTGGTGGTGCGGACAGGAAGTGGACTTTTAGCTTGGTGTGTGTCACGACTGCAAGGGGGGCGGGGGGGGGGGGGGGTATTGCAATACATTACACTCTCAGATGTGGTACACTTTTGTTTACTAGCAATTTTGTCTTCTACTTGACATATTTCCTCCTCCTCCTCCTCCAGCATTGACCTCAATCTGTCCTCCCGTCACTCACGTCCTCCCCTCACTCGTCGTCACCTGTCTGGCCAGCTCACCTCATCTCCTTGCTACCTTCCTCACTCCATCCTCCATCCGTCCTGGTTCCTTATTTGCCAATAAAGGTGGGGGGGGGGGGGGCATCATGAGGGCATCATGAGGGCACCATCAGACACTAACTGTACGGACCCCCATGAGCTGGAGATGAAGGGGTCCATAGAAATACGCTCCTTGTCTTGCCAAAGCAAACTCATGACTTCCTGTTTGTTACCTCGTGCTTGTAAAAAAGCATTTCCTCTTCCAGGAAGTAGTCTGCTCCCAATCCACAGCATGTGACATTCAATGGGGCATGTGGTAATAGAGGAACGGGGGAACATGGGAACGTGGGATCGGGTGAACATGGGAATGTGGGAACGTGGGATCGGGAGCATCTTTCATGGCATCGGGATCAGGCGATCAATCAGCTGGTCAATGAAAGGACTTGCTTGAACTTTGGGGTCAAAATCTTGACAAAGCCAACAGCCAAGCACGTTTCAGGACGCGACAGGAAGTGAAGATGTTAAAGCCGATCTACGTAGCGTATAGCGTGATGGTGAGCTAGCAGGTCACGTCCAGTCACGGTATTGCTAATTTCACGGCGGCCATGTAGACGCCTCACGCCGTTCCTCTGATATCATTCCCCCTCCATCATCCATCCCCGTCTCCTGTGCCTTCTTCATTTATTCATGTCCTCCCGTTCCTCCTCACACATCCGTCCAGAAGCTGTCGGATCGGCAAGGAAAATTTCTTGGACGAGACTTTGGGATCCTTGCTTGAAACGAGGTGGTTTACTTTTAATGCTTTCCTGCGCTATTGATTGTTTTTCCATATCATCATATCTGTTGCAGCTTTCAAAAAAGAATGTTGTTGCCATAGCAACCCCAATGATTGCCCATTTCCACGTAGCTGAGTGTGTTAGCGCCAGCATCTGGGCTGGAAAGTTGTGTTGTTACAATGGCTAGGGAGAGCAATTATTGCCATAGCAATTATTTCCTTGCATATCTTTAAGAAGATTAAGGATAAGAAACGGCCCAGACGCCTGAGGACGAGGAGGAAATACTTCCTACTCCTTTTTGGACGTGTTGAATTGTGCAAACAGGTGATGGTCGTAAACGTAAACACAAGCGTTATTATTATTATTATTATTGTTATTATTATTATTATTATTAGTCGTAGTAGTAGTAATATTAGTATTCTTCTTTTTAGTATTATTATTTCTATCTAACATTTACAAATGAATTTGCTCGACTGGTCAGCGGGGGGGCTAAGCGCTGCGGGAGCGCTGCGGGAGCGCTGCGGGAGCGCTGCGGGAGCGCAGCTGCTGACCACGAAGTCGTCGACCAGTCATGCCTCGGAGCGCCGCTTTTAAGCTTTAGAAAATTCAGGTGAAGCGATCAATGGGGTGATTGGATGAATAAAAGGATGGCATTTTTCCAGCGGCTTCTTCAGCCTGTGAATCAGCATCAATTTGGGTGATCTTTGCTGCATGAAAGACAGCAGATGCTGATTCCTCTGAAGCCCATTCAGCCTCTGCTGAATAGATCTCAGTCTGACCCCAAGAGATGTTGCTGCTTGTCTTCCAGCTAAGCCTTCAAAGTGTCACAAAGACGGCCATTTAAGATTTCTTTGCAGCTAGCGCCCGGTAGCAGCTAAACGTGAGCGGCGGTAACGGCCCGTTTCCCGCCAGGAGGACACGGACACAACAATGTTCTGCATGGAATGCTGTCAGCGCCTCACCGACTCCGCCAGAATGGCGAGCTGATTGACTCATCTCAGCGTGGACGGCACAGCGTGGTGGCGTGTTAGCCTGTTAGCGTGTTAGCATGTGTCCTCCGTGGGATTTCAACTCCCCAGCATCCTGTTTTGGGATGTTGAGGAGCGCCAGGGAAAAACCCGAGGGGAAGATTCTGGCACTTGAACGCTACGGCCTCAGCGTGAACGACTCCCTTTTCCCACCATCAAGTTGATCATTCCACCCCAAAGGGAACGATAGCGTCATGGCCGCCAGGGTTGGAAAATGGAGGCACTGAGACCGGAAGCCGCTCCGGTCTCCCAACCAAGCAGCACAAAGCGCTCATCGTCAAGACAACCATTTGTCTGATTGGCTGTCTGCTTGGTGGACTGCGTATCTACGCTGGTCAAAGACATTTGGGCTGGAACGCAACGACGATCTTTTGTAGTCGCCATGTTGGGGACCAGCCCCTCCACGTTCCTTCACCCTAGCAGCTGTGAAATGAGTCTCAAGGACAGTTTACAAAAGCAGTGGAAATGCCAGCGCTGGAGAGAGTGATCTCCAAAGAGGAACCTTCTTCTGCCTCCTTGGATGAACGGTGACTAGTCATGCACTTAGTGTATGAATAAAGCATGTACAGGAAATAGTATCTCAGCCAAGCAATACACGTATTTCACTGTCATGACATGAACAATACTGCAAATGGTCAAATGCTCTGTTATTTGAGTGATATAATTAGTTCATAATATGAAAATGATATCTATATTTGTATGTTGTAATGTTTAATGTAACCATATAGCTGTATTATGATGGAAGATGTGATGTTATGTCATCATAAGCGTCCACCAGTAGATCATACACTAGATAATGTTCCTTCACCTGGGAGCTCCCAGCGTGGGGGCGGCCTGGTCGTACAGTACATACTATACTTGTATATCCAACATACTGTACTATACTTGTATATCCAACATACTGTACTATACTTGTATATCCAACATACTGTACTATACTTGTATATCCAACATACTGTACTATACTTGTATATCCAACATACTGTATGTTTGGAGAAGAGCATGCCATCCATCATGTGTGGTACCTCGCTGACTTCCTGCAGGACCAAAGACAGGATTGGGATCAGGAGGAGCTCCCCTGCTCATGCTGCTTATTTTTAGCACCGCTGGGAGATAAAGTCAGAAGAGCAGATCTCTGGAAGGCCTCCAGAATCTGCCTCCCTCGGGGGCGGGGGGGGGGGGGGGGGGGGCTATTACGCTTAGCATCAGAAGAGCAACATTAGAGAAAGATCTAATGGCATTGATTATGCATGCAGATATTCACATATCTACCACACATCCACAGCTGGACATGCAGCTAGCTAGACCTTCATCCTCCAGTGTGGCTGCTACCTTCTCTGCTGCCATTTGCAGAGTTCTAGCGCTAATGTTGCACCATGCCGCACTATCCTCAGGCACATATTCCATACCAAAGCACATATTCCATATTAAAGCACATATTCCATACTAAAGCACATATTCCATACTAAAGCACATATTCCATACTAAAGCACATATTCCATACCAAAGCACATATTCCATACCAAAGCACATATTCCATACCAAAGCACATATTCCATACCAAAGCACATATTCCATACCAAAGCACATATTCCATACCAAAGCACATATTCCATACTAAAGCACATATTCCATACCAAAGCACATATTCCATACCAAAGCACATGTTCCATACCAAAGCACATATTCCATACTAAAGCACATATTCCATACCAAAGCACATATTCCATACCAAAGCACATATTCCATACCAAAGCACATATTCCATACCAAAGCACATGTTCCATACCAAAGCACATATTCTTTCTATACTATAGTAGAATAGAGTACAATAGAGCGTAGTACAATAGGGTATAGTACAAAGACTTGAAAGAAACAGCAGTTGTGTTTTGTGTCAGTAAATGCCATGACGACCTTCCACTGTGGACGTTTGTCTGATGGTGTTGCCGTGACAATGCCCGGCGGTGTGAAGGAGAGTGGTTTAGGTTCCTGAAAAGCATTTCCTCCTGCACGAGCCTCCTTGAAGGCAACGTGTGGATCAAGTGTTTTTCTAACGAGGTGGAGGCGCCACAGTCATTGGACGATATTATTTTAATCAGCACTCGCTCGCCAAAAATCCTCCATCGCCCTCAGGAGATGCACAAGAAGACGGAAGTTCAACTGCTGATAAGAGATCTGCCGTGCCATGACCGTGTCTTATTGATGGGTACTCATTCTGGCTTACTTACATACTTAACGTACTTACATACTTACTTACTTAACTTACTTACATACTTACCTACTTACTTATTTACTTACCTACTTAACTTACTTACTTACCTACTTAACTTACTTACATACTTACTTACTTAACTTACTTACTTACCTACTTAACTTACTTACATACTTACTCACTTAACTTACTTACATACTTACCTACTTACTTATTTACTTACCTACTTAACTTACTTACCTACCTACTTAACTTACTTACTTATTTACCTACTTAACTTACTTACCTACCTACTTACTTACTTACCTACTTAACTTACTTACTTATTTACCTACTTAACTTACTTACCTACCTACTTACTTACTTACCTACTTAACTTACTTACTTATTTACCTACTTAACTGACTTACCTACCTACTTACTTACTTACTTATCAAGTGTTCATGTACACACTGATGCCAGCTCCAAAGCTGGAACATTTCCACGACGAGCCGCTCTCATTCCGTAGAACAGCAGCAGGATGACGGCAACAATCGCTTCCAACACAACAGGGATGTGTGAAGGTTGGCCCCAGGCGGCCCCCAGGCGGCCCCCAGGCGGCCCCCGGCCTCTAGTCCAGCGTGGACACGGACAGAAGGCAGTGAGGAGCGGCAACAATGTGGCTAAGATGAGAGACGTGACCATGAGAAAATGTACTGCAACGTACTGGAACGTACTGGAACGTACTGCAACGTACTGGAACGTACTGCAACGTACTGCACGTACTGCAACGTACTGCAACGTACTGGAACGTACTGGAACGTACTGCAACGTACTGCAACGTACTGCAACGTACTGCCACGTACTGCAATCTACAAATATCATTTGCAGCACCCTGTACTCTGTGTATGCTGGAGTGCAGAAAATGAAATGACTACTATATTGCAGTACGTGGTGTATATGTATACATGTATTTTTCATCTGCTTTAAAAGCTAAAAGTGGAAGTGGTCCTCGTCCAGCCGAGCTGGCGTGAGGCGTCATGTGACCCCCCAGTAAACGCTGACCTTAGCTGAGTGTCAGGCGGTGGTTGGTTTTTCACTTGCTGGGAGCCGGCAGCCCACACTGGAAGTCCCACATCACAAAATCATCCTTTTCTAGCTCACTGAGCCACGAGTATTCTGGCTGGGTGCCCTCAAAAATGAAGTACAAGCTCCCACACACACTCAGTACGCTCAGTACGCTCAGTACACACAGTACACACAGTACACACGGTACACACGGTACACGCTGCGGGTTCTGAAGTGTGCAGTGTAAAGTAGCAACGTGCTTGACGCCCCCGCCTGCTTGTCTCCATGCGTGTCTGCAGACGGGAAGGTGGAGGTGACCAAGGAGAGCCTGAAGCTGTGCACCATGGGCCCCGGGAAGGTCTTTGGAGAGCTGGCCATCCTCTACAACTGTACCAGGACCGCTACTGTCAAAAGTAAGTCTCACTTTGCCATGGGGGCAGGGCGAGGCCGGGCGGGGCCGGGCGGGGTGGGGCGCAACCGCTCCTGTTCGCCAGTCCACTTTCCCCCTCACGCTTATTCCCCTTTCTCTTTGGCCAAACTTGGCCAATACGATTCTTTCCATACGCAATCATTCCATTGGCCACTTGTTGCTAGGCAGACTTCACACTCCAACCATGCCTGGTGTCAGCATGGTCTGGAGGAAAGCATGTTATGGCTTTTTCTCTGCATTCCTCCCTCCCCAAAAACCAAAACCCATGAACGTTCTGGTTGTTTGCCAGCCCAATCCCGTTACAAACACGAGACCAGCGGCCAAAGCGTGGATGGCTAGCCTAGCGTGATCTTCTCAGCCTTTGACGCCAGGAGCGTTGCGTTACCACGTGGGAATATCGGCCGATCTCACATAAAACCTTGAAGCCGTGCTTTAGGATGAAGACTTCAGGAGGCCGTGTGAGACCTCCATGCAGGCTGCTCAATAGACAATCTTTCTTTATGAAATATGTTTTATATTTCTTTATGAAATGCGCTCAAACACACAGGGGGCATGTGGGGGGGGGGGGGTTGACATGTCACTCTTTGTGGATTCCAATGAGTTCATTATTCCGTATTTGACCCCGAGGGTTCCATCACGCTGCAATCTGTCTTCCCCAGCAGCCAGTCAGGTCATTTGCGGCGAGGACGGTCGTCCCTCGTTTAGGACGCTTCATTAGCTCCAGTCAAGTGACCAGAAATACAATTCCTCATTTAGAAATGCTGCTTTTCCTAGGAATGGCATCCCGTCTTTGAAATCTGTTGTTGAAACACCATACAGCCTCCTAGACGGCCTAGACAGTCTAGGACCCACAGCAGTATGACTAGATAGGACAGCTCTAGTCTAGTACATGCTCGAGGACCAGGTGGGACCCGCAGCAGTATGACTAGATAGGACAGCTCTAGTCTAGTACATGCTCAAGGACCAGGTGGGACCCGCAGCAGTATGACTAGATAGGACAGCTCTAGTCTAGTACATGCTCAAGGACCAGGTGGGACCCGCAGCAGTATGACTAGATAGGACAGCTCTAGTCTAGTACATGCTCGAGGACCAGGTGGGACCCGCAGCAGTATGACTAGATAGGACAGCTCTAGTCTAGTACATGCTCGAGGACCAGGTGGGACCCGCAGCAGTATGACTAGATAGGACAGCTCTAGTCTAGTACATGCTCGAGGACCAGGTGGGACCCGCAGCAGTATGACTAGATAGGACAGCTCTAGTCTAGTACATGCTCAAGGACCAGGTGGGACCCGCAGCAGCATGACTAGATAGGACAGCTCTAGTCTAGTACATGCTCAAGGACCAGGTGGGACCCGCAGCAGTATGACTAGATAGGACAGCTCTAGTCTAGTACATGCTCAAGGACCAGGTGGGACCCACAGCAGCAAGACTAGATAGGACAGCTCTAGTCTAGTACATGCTCAAGGACCAGGTGGGACCCACAGCAGTATGACTAGATAGGACAGCTCTAGTCTAGTACATGCTCAAGGACCAGGTGGGACCCGCAGCAGTATGACTAGATAGGACAGCTCTAGTCTAGTACATGCTCAAGGACCAGGTGGGACCCGCAGCAGTATGACTAGATAGGACAGCTGTGATGTCGGTGCTGGAATGTTGTTTTAGTCTGAGATGGACGCGAGACGTCAGAGATGACAAAGTCGTGCGTCTGCTACTCCTTCTTTGCTTCTTTGAGGAAGGACACAGACTTTTTCCTGGGGCATCTGGGGTCAGCTCAGCGTTGTAGCGTTTTGCTAACGCCCGGTTTGTGTTCCAGCAGGTAGGATTCCAACTGTCCACGTTCCAAAAATTCCCACTTTTGCCCCAGTTCCATATTTTCCATACAGCTTCGGCATTCACACAATTCCTCCAGAAATGTCCTCTCTGTTTAGATGGCTGGTGAGGAAGGAAGCAAAGCTTGTGATTGCACTCCTAATGAGCCCCCCCCTTAATTACAGATGCAGTGTAAGGACGGTGGGGGGGGGGCATAGAAAAGACAAATGAGCAATAAAAAGGAGAGAAAATGTCACATTTGTACACCCAGCACTTTCTAATGATTGTTGACAAATAAAGCTAATGACCTGCCGTCCAATTGGGGGAGGGGGGGACTCCATCCTCAGCAGGTGGGGGGGTGGCCATCAAGCCACATGGAATGGCATTTCAGCAGCTACGCAAAAGACCAAGCACCAACCAAAGCACCAGACTGACAGGAGGACTTGGAAAGAAGAGGAAAAGGAAAGAATGTTGTGTTTCTCCCGGTTGCCATGACAACGCTGCTAGCAGACAGCTGGAAGAATGTGATGCTGAAACACGCATCTTGTCACCACCACCGTCTCTAGTCACCTTGCTTGTGTGGGACGCTGCTTTCTACTTTCCTATCTTTCACATGGAGATGCAAAGACATAGCCGTACTGATACCCATACTGATATCCATACTGATATCTATACCCATACTGATACTGATATCCATACCGATACTGATACAGATACTGATATCTATGTATACCCATACCGATACTGATATCTATAACCATACCTATACCGATACTGATATCTATACCATACCGATACCGATATCTATAACCATACCTATACCGATACTGATATCTATACCCATACCCATACCCATACCCATACCCATACCTCTATCTCTATCTTTATCTCTATCTCTATCTCTATCTCTATCTCTATCTCTATCTATACCCATACCTCTATCTCTATCTCTATCTATACCCATACCTCTATCTCTATCTCTATCTCTATCTCTATCTCTATCTCTATCTCTATCTCTATCTATACCCATACCCATACCCATACCCATACCTCTATCTCTATCTCTATCTCTATCTCTATCTCTATCTTTATCTCTATCTCTATCTCTATCTCTATCTATACCCATACCTCTATCTCTATCTCTATCTATACCCATACCCATACCCATACCCATACCCATACCTCTATCTCTATCTCTATCTCTATCTTTATCTCTATCTCTATCTCTATCTCTATCTATACCCATACCTCTATCTCTATCTCTATCTCTATCTATACCCATACCTCTATCTCTATCTCTATCTATACCCATACCTCTATCTCTATCTCTATCTCTATCTCTATCTCTATCTCTATCTCTATCTCTATCTCTATCTATACCCATACCCATACCCATACCCATGGTGCTGGGTGCCTCCAAAGGTGAGCAGTCCTTCAGTGTCTTCCAGGTGTGACATGAGATGAGGATGCTCTTCCAGAGCGTTTCTATGCAAATGAGGCGTGTGTGTTTGTTTTGTGTTCAGTTTGTGTTCAGCTGCAGGAGTTGCAGGGCAAATAAGGACACGTTAGTGTTGGTTTCACAGTAACGACAATGATTAGCCTTAATGAGCATGTGCTTTCAATGAGGTGCTAGCATCAAATCAATGGGAATATTTGGAACGTCGGATTAGGGTTAGGATTAGGATTAGGATTAGGATTAGGATTAGGGTTAGGATTAGGGTTAGGATTAGGGTTAGGATTAGGGTTAGGATTAGGGTTAGGGTTAGGATTAGGGTTAGGGTTAGGATTAGGATTAGGGTTAGGATTAGGATTAGGATTAGGATTAGGATTAGGATTAGGATTAGGGCTAGGATTAGGGTTAGGATTAGGGTTAGGGTTATAATTTAAAGGCACTTCAAACTTGCCGGACTGCGCTGCATGCCTCCGCCATGGTTCATGTGAGGATCGATGGCTGACGGATGTATCTGATATCAGGTATCTGTTATCAGGTATCTTCCAGGACGCCGATAGCGTGCAAGCGCACGGCTGGCTTGGCAAGGCTTCATCCTTCCCAAGCCTTACAAAGCCATCCCGCATGCCCGCCGCATGTCTGGCAAGCAGCTGGCATGCGTCTACTATTATGGGATGTTACTGACCGGGCGGCTGCACGCTTCCCACCACGTCCAATGAGAAACGGGACGGCTTGGAGGGAAACCAGCTCAACCGGCAGCTAAAAATAAAGCCCTCGCTGATAAATGAACGTGCAAACGTCATTTCCTTCCATTAGGCTGAGAGATCAGAGGCTGATCAGGTTATTCAAACACATTTCCTCCCTGGCAAAGGCTTTTCCGCTTGATTGTCCTTAATGAGGGGCCAACCAACAATAGCAATGTATTTATGGCCAATGGGGGCCATAAATGGGGGCCATAAATGGGGGCCATAAATGGGGGCCATAAATGGGGGCCATAAATGGGGGCCAAAGGGGGCTATGTGTGCCACAGCCTCCAAAACCAGCCAGCTTTCTTCTTCTTCTTCTTCTTCTTCTTCTTCTTCATGTGCATCATTAGTTCCACTTCCGAGTGATACCTCTCACTGCTCATCAGGAAAGGTAGCGTCACGGAGTCTGGTCATGTGATCTGTCTGGTTTGACTTGTTCATCGATCGGGGGGGGGCAGCCTGGGACTTGAGGAAGAACGGGAAGCTCTTCTTCCACATCCCATTCATTGTGCTCTCAGGCCATTGAATGCATCACAACGGTTGAAAGAACAGAGGGGGAGGTGTGTGACCCCCCCCCCCCCCCCCCCCCCCCATACAAGGCTGTCCTTTCATCCCCCCTGAAAAGACTCCAAGAAACAGCACCTTTGCTTCCAGGCGTGTCATGACCGTTGTTCCAGCTCAATGGAACGCCAACGACGGCGTTCCACATGAACGAGTGGCGTTGGCTGGCAGAGGTCTCACTCTGTTTTAGATTCCCTTGTTTGTTGTAGGGAATTCCCAAAATAGCCTGCGTTAAGTGAAATCAGTGAAGTCGGCAACTTTATTAATTTATCTTTGTTTACCGTCAATCAGGACACAATTCTGCATTTTTAGGCTGTGAACGTGTTTTTAAAAGGCACTGAAAAAAGTGAAGCAAATGGAGGGAACACCGGACACGGCAAAGGTGTTCAAACTAAAAGGGAAGAAGTTTGAATATGCAAATTACTTAGCAAATAGCAACTTTGAATCGTTGCTTTTAGTCGCCCATTCAGAAGCCTGAGCCATCAACCCGGCGCCACGCCATCCTCTCCAGCTAGCGTCTTCGCATCAGTGTTTCCAAGCGAGCTCGGGAAAGGACCACAGGCCTTAGCGTCACGGCCTCATCGGAGAAAGAAAGAAATAACACAATGTCATGATGCCCCGATATCGGCCGGACAACGATGACGTTTTACCGTACATCAGCTTGGCCGCAGGAAGAAGCAACAGGACGTTGGGTGGAAAGTCTCGGGAACGGAAAGGAAGCTTTGCGTTCAACGAGGAAGCCAGCAGAGCTCAATGCTAACAAAGTTGCTAAGCAACAGCGGCTGTGCGCCACAGCTCCCTCTAACAAGAGGAAAGGTAATGCATTTAGCGCCAAACAGGAAATAGATGTGACAAAATAAGAGAAAAAAATAAGAAAATAAGAGCGCAATCCGTGATGCGGGACAGGACGTAAGTGACAGGAAGTGGCGTCTGTGACCTGGCCTACTTTCTCACGCTGTGGTTTTGTGGAAATGCAATCTGACCTCCTCGCTGCTGCGTTTAATGACTTTAGGGAAATGGAGCCCGCACTCCTCCAGCTGGCGGCCATGACAGCCTCTGCACTTTGCAAGAACAAGCACAACTCCTCCGCTCCAGTCCTCCTGCGGAGGAAGCTGCACAGGTCTCCTTTGATGAGGCAAAAACAACAATAGAAATTCCACGGCTGATTATAATAATACACCAGAGTGAGACCTCTTCATGTGGGCGCTCATTAGCTTTGGAGATCCAGCTTTGTAATCATCCCAAAGTGCTAACAGCACCACCTCTCTCTCTTTCATGATGGAACATTCTGCTCAGTCCTGGTCTCCGCCAAATCCATCCTTCCTTTCTGCTCCTGAAAGGCTGTCTTCTGGCGTCTGATTGGCTAATGTGTGCTGCACCACAACAGCATGTTGTTTTTTTGCTCAAGTTTTTTCCAAGAGTTTTTCTAACTCTTGATAATTTCGTCTTGTAAATCTTTCTCTGCTGATTACGACCTCATTCCTTATTCCCAAGATTTGCACTTTATTCTTTGGGCAGCAGTTCCTTTCCCAAAAGGTACATTTTGTTCATCCATCCATCCATCCATCGGACTCACCATGACGTGAGGAACCGCTGTCCTTGGCGAGGGCGGGGACATTGGGATCAAGCACGAGCGCTCGCTCGCCGCCAAATTAGAATCTAATCATTCCTCTGCTGCTCTGTTCTTACAAATCTCATTTCTTGCCAGCGATGAGCAGATGTGATGGACTGGAATGAGTCCCGCCGACTTTTTGGCCTCCATTTGTGACTTTGTGATGGGGATTGACGTGGCGGTGAAGTCTCCATGTCGGACGCGTGTGCAGACCTGCACAAGAGGTGCCATCACACGCTTGGCGCAGCTTTGGTGGTCGTTGGCAGCGTGCCGCTCACTGGACAGTCAGTCTACACTGCGTACCTGCTGTGAAGTATATTTATGTAGTATTTACTTTCTCTTGTCCCTGGAATACTCACGGAGACAGCCGAGAGCCGTCCAAACATCTTCAAACATCTCCCCTCGGCTTGCTGCTATTTAGAAAGTGTCTACATACATTTATAAAGTCTTTAAATATCCGAGGGGCTTCATTTATTTTGTATGTTGCTGAAGCCTAAATTATTTATAAGATGGCCGCATTTGGAGGCAAAGTGACTTTTTATTTATGAAATGTGTCTGCCAAGGATGGCTTGTTTAAGATATCCATGAAACATCTTGGTCCTTTTCATTGTTCTTCTTCTCTTGATGCTAACACGTCATACGTTAGTATTTTAGTAGAACTTCCTTCCTGGTGCCTCGATGTCACATAAGGATTGGGAATGATGGTGACGGGAATGATGGTGACATTAAAAAAGCGCTTTTCCTTGAATGTGAAATAGTCCTCCTGAGCTGAGGCTGCTAGAACAGTAGGTGGGCCTCACCTTGCTCAAGGGCCGGTCTGAGCGGTGCTAGCTCGAAGCTAATTTGCATTGAGAGTCCCACGTGACGTGTCTCTCCACTAAATGTGCGGCGGCGTCCACTTACACATGAAACGCTACAAAAAGCCCCAGAAACAAGCCGAACGCAACAAGGTGTTCCCATTTCCTGTTATCCTCCTTCCGTGTTTTGCAGCGCCCCGAACACGGAAGCCCAATAATGAGGCCGTGTTAGCAAAGTAACGACACCCAAGCTAACTGGGAATAATGAAGCAAATAACGCCATTAACTGACTCAGCCACAGCAACATGAGATGAGCGTTTGGGCCCCACGGAGGACAATGGAAGCTAGCTTTAATGGCAGCAACAACCCGGCCTGCCCTCCACGCATAAAACATCCACATGCACAACTCAGCCGTGCGGTCCTTCCAGGCGTTCCTGCAGCAGCAGAAGGACAATAGTAGACAGGAGATTCTATTATAAATGCTGCATCACTATTCACTCGACCCAGCTACCAAGCTAGCTAGCATATGGCCCTATAATAAACACAACACTAAACATACCTTTATGGGACCCCTGCTACATAGCTGCACCCCCCCCCTCCCCCAACGCTGGGAATCCCTCATTGATGCTTTGTTTGTCATAGAAATCTCTCTTCATGATACTCATTGGTTGCATCAGAAAACAAAGCTTACAAGTAGTATACAGAAATATGTACGTACATATGTACGTATATGGACATATGTTATAACTTAGAACAACATATAAGACATCCATATATAACACATAAGGCATACATGTACAACATGCATAAATAACACATATATAACACGTGTGTTTATAGCATATAAGACGTGCATATACATATAAGATGTAAAACATACATATATAACATAAGACATGTATATACGTATATATAACACATAAGACATGCAAAAATGACATACCACATGTATATATATATATATATATATATATATATATATATATATATATATATATAAAACATACAAGACATGCATATATTTGGGGGGGGGGGGGCGTCAGGTGAGCACAAATGAGTTCCAAACTCTTGCAAGACGTATTGTGAGAAACAATAAGAGCTTTTAGTTTTGATATTTGGGCAGCAAGAGAGGGAAAGATGAGAAGATGACCTTCCTACATGACCTTCATTAGGTTGGGTGAGTTCAAGCGAGTTAGGCATGCGTGGAATTCCAGAAGTAGCTGCCAATAACCTGCACCACCACGTCTGCATGCTGGTCCATCTCTGCAGGCCTGAACAAGAAATTCTAATTCACTTGGCTTCCTTGGGTTCCTGGGGTTCCTTGGGTTCCTAGGGTTCCTGGGGTTCCTGGGGTGCCTGGGGGTCCTTGGGTTCCTAGGGTTCCTGGGGTTCCTGGGGTTCCTGGGGTTCCTGGGGTTCCTGATTTCAAGCTGCCACGGTATTTTATTGACTTTGCACAGGAATCAAACATGCATCCTTCTTTTTCCAGCACTGACAAATGTGAAGCTGTGGGCCATCGACCGCCAATGCTTCCAGACCATCATGATGAGGACGGGCCTCATCAAGCACACGGAGTACATGGAGTTCTTAAAAAGGTAAAGACACAACAACCCAACCACCTTCCATCTCTCCTGCACTCCAGGAAGAACAAAGGAATACACAACATCTGACATCTGCACCGCCGAGGCGGCGTTCCTCAGTCGGAGAGCATTCCAGCTGGGCGGGGCTCCGCTTCCCTTTCACGTTCTTCCTGTCTTACTTGACACCGTACGTCAGAAATAACATGCAGTAGATGGCATTAGCTTGACTAGCAAGCGTGCTGCTAATGCTAGCACTGCTGATGCGTCCATCCTGGTCTTCAGCGAACAGCCGGCCAGCAACTAGCCGGCTAGCGACTAGGCTCGGTGAAGAGGTTCCTACTTGGACTGGTGGCCCCATGGAGTGTTACCGCTTAGATGAAACCAATGCTGGCTTCATGCTGACCCAGCTGGTCTCTACGTTGTGGCCGCTCCAGCTCCGCCACGGAGATCAGCAGCCATGAGATGATTGAGATCAGGAGAGTAAATCATGGAAAATAGAAGGGGGGGGGGGGGTGATGGCGTCAAAGCAGGAGCAGGGCCACATGCCAAGATAAGCTCTTTGTTCACCCATGCGGATTATTTCCCTCTGATAAACATTGGGGGGCTTTCATTTGGCCGTGTGATGTTCAAGGGGGCTGCGGCAAAGCCAGCGTGGCTGCAATGACAGCCTTTTCCCGCCATTTGTTCAATCTTGTCACATGATGACCGGTAACCAAACCTGGATCCATATTTGTAAACACGCTGCAGCGTACATAATAACATCATAAGCATACAGGCCTCGACCTGCAGCATCCCTTCCTGCATGCCGCCTCCTGAATCCTCTCATCCACCACCCAAACATCTTCTTCCACTTCCTGTTCCTGCAGCGTCCCCACCTTCCACAGCCTGCAGGAGGACATCCTCAGCAAGCTGGCCGACGTCCTTGAGGAGGTGAGGACTCTTCCTCAGTAGACACCATGCATACAGTACACTGTATACGCACAGTGTACTGCATGTGTACACGCTTATACAGCAAACAAATGTATACAATATGAGTATATTCATACGCACATATATGTATATTCATACCACACTGAATACCACTTCATATACGTCATACTTGACATTAGAGATACACGATATTACGTTCTGCTTCTAAAGACCCTTCTGGTACCCATAACTAAGAACGTTGGAAAATGTAGATGGACGTATACTTTGTGTATATTTGGAGTTCAGAAGGCCTGGAAGATATGAGCATT
>NC_136376.1:267500-367500 GCF_037039965.1 Doryrhamphus excisus
ACTATTGTTTATTTTCCTGGTGTTCTGAGTGTTCCACTTGAGAGGTTGCGGTGTGTTTGCGTTCCTTCCTTCAAGCTTTGCTCCCAGGACGTTTCCAACAATAATCCCACGTTGACGCTTTTATTTTGGAAACATATCAAGCACGCTAAGACCAGTGTGAACAGGAACAATGTTTCCCACGGGCCCCCAGATGATATTTAGGGAATGGATCAGGGTGAAGGTTGTAAGGATGCAAGCGAAGGGAAGGGGGTGTGGGGGGGTGGGGGGGTATGGGTATGTTAACGGCTAACACCGCCAGAGTCAGCTGCGGCTTTAGCGCCAAATTCTCAACATAAGCAACATCTTCATGAGCATCTGCTGGCCTGAGCTGTCAACTGCATGTCCCGCGTCTGATGGCAAGTATGGCTGGGAATATTCTGGGAATATTCTCATCCGTGGAGGTCAGGACCCTGAATGGACTCTTCAGGTTGGCTTCCAGGACCTTTGGCCTCTCATCCCAGCTGCCTTCATAACTTCATGCTCAATGACTAGATAGGACAGCTCTACTCTAGTTCATTTCAATGACTGGATAGGACAGCTCTAATCTAGTTCATTTCAATGACTGGATAGGACAGCTCTAGTCTAGTTCATTTCAATGACTGGATAGGACAGCTCTACTCTAGTTCATTTCAATGACTGGATAGGACAGCTCTACTCTAGTTCATTTCAATGACTGGTTAGGACAGCTCTACTCTAGTTCATTTCAATGACTGGATAGGACAGCTCTAGTCTAGTTCATTTCAATGACTGGATAGGACAGCTCTAGTCTAGTTCATTTCAATGACTGGATAGGACAGCTCTACTCTAGTTCATTTCAATGACTGGTTAGGACAGCTCTACTCTAGTTCATTTCAATGACTGGTTAGGACAGCTCTAGTCTAGTTCATTTCAATGACTGGATAGGACAGCTCTAGTCTAGTTCATTTCAATGACTGGATAGGACAGCTCTAGTCTAGTTCATTTCAATGACTAGATAGGACAGCTCTAGTCTAGTTCATTTCAATGACTAGATAGGACAGCTCTAGTCTAGTTCATTTCAATGACTGGATAGGACAGCTCTAGTCTAGTTCATTTCAATGACTAGATAGGACAGCTCTAGTCTAGTTCATTTCAATGAGTAGATAGGACAGCTCTAGTCTAGTTCATTTCAATGACTGGATAGGACAGCTCTAGTCTAGTTCATTTCAATGACTGGATAGGACAGCTCTAGTCTAGTTCATTTCAATGACTGGATAGGACAGCTCTAGTCTAGTTCATTTCAATGACTGGATAGGACAGCTCTACTCTAGTTCATTTCAATGACTGGATAGGACAGCTCTAGTCTAGTTAATTTCAATGACTGGATAGGACAGCTGTAGTCTAGTTCATTTCAATGACTGGATAGGACAGCTCTAGTCTAGTTCATTTCAATGACTAGATAGGACAGCTCTAGTCTAGTTCATTTCAATGACTGGATAGGACAGCTCTAGTCTAGTTCATTTCAATGACTAGATAGGACAGCTCTAGTCTAGTTCATTTCAATGACTAGAATGTTGTCTTTTCACTGTGACTTTTTCTGCGATGAAGAGGACTTGACATGTTAGCATGTTAGCATGTTAGCATGTTAGCATGTTAGTGTTGGCGTTTGGTGACAGTGGACTGTATTATTTTTATGTCACCCTTCCCAGGACGGCAGGTGGCCGTCAAATTAGCTTGTTCATTTCTGCCAGTTGCTAATCAAACTCCCGCGTATCCACCCAGGACATTGTTGTCCCGGCGCGGGTCTCCTTTGAGTGTCTGAGCTCACCCCCGAGCCCGACCCCACCCGTGTGTTGCCCAGGTCCGTTTTGGGCTCGGCCAGCAACTTGATCCCCCTAAGTGTGCAAATGAGCCATCCGGTTGCTGCGCCTTTTCAGCGCCGTGGCGCGCTAACTGGTTTTGACGGCCAGGCGTCCCGACCCTCTCCAACACATCAAACCCTTGAGGTCACTCAGACGGGATTCATGCTTATGTAACCATTATTTAGGTAAATACGGCCCCCCGTTGTTTGTGTTGTGTTGCCGCGGCGACGACACGATACAAACACTTCACTTCCTTGTTTGGAACTCATTAGCTCATGGACGACATCCTGAAGTGGATGTCATTAGCTGTCGCTCGTCAGCAAAGACAAATGATGTACAGCACAGTACACTCATGTACTCTAGTATGTACATGCGTATGGCATACTACCTAACATACACAAATACATTGGAAATGGCTCATGATGTTCCTCTTGTACACGTTTCTTCTTTGGGGTGCATTATTATGACTTCATATTCATAATACCAAAACTTTAACAACCAGCAAACCAAGCAATGAGCGCCTGGGACGTTCATGGCCTGTCGGAACTTTGGCTTGGGAAACCAACGTTCACTTTTCGAAGACAGTACTTGGACATACAGTACTACTAGTACATGAGTACTATCAGGAATGTCATGACAGTACTACTAGTACCTACTGTAAGTACTACCCGGAGAACCAGAGTATAGAGGGGGAGGAGCCACCTGCTGTGGCCCAGTAAGGTGCACTGTATTCGGGTACACGCTCCGAGCAGCTGCTGTGCCGCCATGGCAAACCTCAGGCAAAGCTTTTGCACTTTTCAAAGTGTTTCAGGTGGCTACTAGTGCTTTTTTGTGCTCCATGTTTTTTCCCCTCATCACGTAGCATTTGGTACGATTAGCATGCTAAATGTTTTCCTCTTGAAGTGAATGTGTGTTGACAAGTGAGCTCGGGAAGTTGCAACATTCCATGAACATCACAGGCGGGAGAAAAAAGGATTGATTTGTTCAACCACACAGTTGGTGTTTCCTCCACGATCCTCCTATCAGAGGTCAGGATGATTTGAGGTCACCGTGGGCCCAAAATAGAAACTCCTTCTTTGTATTTGACAAATAACATTTTGCTTTTTAGCCGATGAAGGTATAACTTACCTAACGGCCTTGGTAAACGGCAGCTACTCCACTCAGTACTTCCTTTTCTTGCTGCCCTCAGTCTCCTCTTGGATCACATTGGATCCAGACTGCCTTTGTACTTGTTAGCTTGCTGGTTAGCATATGTGGTTCTGCTGCACAGCATACATAGGAGTACATAGGAGTACATAGGAGTACATGTGAGTACATATGAGTACATATGAGTACATATGAGTACATATGAGTACATATGAGAACATATGACTACATTTGAGTACATATGAGTACATAGGAGTACATATGAGAACATATGACTACATATGAGTACATAGGAGTACATATGAGTACATATGAGAACATATGACTACGTATGACTACATATGAGTACATATGAGTACATGTGAGTACATATGAGTACATATGAGAACATATCATATATGTCATGGTGGTTGCGTGTCAAGCATATCATGCGTATCATCATGCATTGTTTGAAGCAAAAAGCCACCAAGTCTTGGTTCTGGTCCCTTTCATGGAACAGAGGTGTGGTCCTCTTGGTGTTCTTGCAGTGGTTTGGTGCTAAGATGTAAGTAGAATTGAACATCCTGATCCAGAAAATGCAACTCAAGGTGTCCGAAAGTCGGGGAAACACAGCTGTAGCCCCCCCCCCCCCCCCCATCAACTGTTAATGCCTCCAAACGCCTCCTTCCGCGACTCGTCTCTCCCCAGCAGTGCTCACCTTTCAGACCTCACCAGCTGCGACCTTTATTCATAGTGTGTGCTGGGGGGGGGGCTGTGCATGAGTGTGCCAAGAGGAGGGAAGTTGGGGGTAATTGTCCCCCCACGTGAGTGAAACAGGCTGTCATAAGCTGAGCAGTGAGTGATGGAGTGTTTGCGCTGGAGCGCTGCTGAGCCGTTTGCAGCGTTCGTTTATTCCACGGAAATCTGCTTACGGGAAGTCGGCCTCGCCGAGGGTTTGCTGGGTTTCATACCTGAAGGATGGATTCTTGGAAGAGCGACTCAGAGGATTCGTGCGACTGGAGCAACTCCTCGGATGAAGACTCGGTGTCAGACGAGGAACCTGACGTCAAATATAATCACGTGTAATAAAAGCCACCTTAGCTGATGGACCGCCGCGTCGCGTCGCGTCGCGTCGCGTCGGTGAGGACTTTCTCTAAATGTCCGTCTCTCCGCAGGGAGGACATCCGGACAGCCAACGTCATCGCAGCCGAGGCGGTCACCTGCCTGGTCATCGATCGAGAGTGAGTATCAAACCAGCAGCATCTTTACACTTCATACATTTATTAGTGTTGAATGTTAGTCACAGAAATTCCCTCATCACGGATGGGCCGGGACAAACGGAATATGAATAAACGGATGATAGGAAGGAAGAGAAAAGGAGAGGGAACGGGGTCGGCTTCCTTCATCCTTCTTCCTGACTTCCTCTTGATTGGCCACATTGTACTGAGCAGCCTGGACAGAGACCTGCACCGCAGTAGCTCATCGTTTTGTCTCCCCTCTTTGCCAGCACTGGCACCCTGGCGTGGAGGCATCCCAAAAAAGCTCAAGAAAAAGAAAGACAGACTTGCATAACTTGTCAAATGTCGAACGTATTTTGAGGAGCCACGCCACGAGGCGTTGCTTCGGATCAGGCAGGAATTTAGAGATGCGGGAACGTCCGAGGCGGGCTCTTTGTTTCATTCGTGCAAACATTTATCGTCCAGTTTCTCCGCAAAGGTTGAATCGAGGAAAATGGGATCCAAGATGCTTCATCTTGGATCCAAAAAGCTTCCTCACTTGTCCATTAAAGGACGGAGTCTTCCTATTTATGTCTCTGGGCGGGTGCCGATGTTGTGTGGTGCTGGCGGGAGGGGGGCTTGGTCTCTCCAACGTAGAGACTAATGTGATACAAAGGCATGGCACGGCCGAGGAGAGCAGTTTCTTCAGCCGTTCAGAAGAATGTCCAGAAGAAGGGATGTTCCTCTGAGGGCGGCCGTGTCCAAATCCTGGACAGGGAGGAGGGCTGCTTTGAAAGAACTGGAAAAGCCGCCTGGGAACTGAGGAGGAGGTTTGCACCATCCTGACATCTTTTCCCCCCAAAGATTGTCTCCTTCCACGAGCAAAGTGGCCACTGTGGAGCTGCTTTGTGGCCAGGCAGGCAGACCACCGATTGTTATGCAAGACTGTCACTCAGCAGCCACACAGGCGCCCCCAGGTAAGACCAGAAACCTAAACAGGCAGACCCCATACTGACCCACCAGAACTGAAGAAGTATTTTGACCTAACGCTGAAACAACAAACAAACCTTGATTCAACCCTTGTGGATGACCACGCCTTGGATGAATGACAGTTAGGGTTAGTACAGTACAGTACAGTACAGTACAGTACACATGGACGTACCCTAACCTTACCCTTAGCCCTTTACCTTTACCCTAACTTTACCCAGAGCTCTTTACCTTTACCCTAACCTTACCCTTAGCTCTTTACCTTTACCCTAACCTTACCCTTAGCCCTTTACCTTTACCCTAACCTTACCCTTAGCCCTTTACCTTTACCCTAACCTTACCCTTTGCCCTTTACCTTTACCCTAACCTTACCCTTAGCTCTTTACCTTTATGCTAACCTTACCCTTTGCCCTTTACCTTTACCCTAACCTTACCCTTAGCTCTTTACCTTTACCCTAACCTTACCCTTAGCTCTTTACCTTTATGCTAACCTTACCCTTTGCCCTTTACCTTTACCCTAACCTTACCCTTACACTTAGCTCTTTACCTTTACCCTAACCTTACCCTTAGCTCTTTACCTTTACCCTAACCTTACCCTTAGCTCTTTACCTTTATGCTAACCTTACCCTTTGCCCTTTACCTTTACCCTAACCTTACCCTTACACTTAGCCCTTTACCTTTACCCTAACCTTATCCTTAGCCCTTTACCCTAACCTTACTCTCAGCCCTTTACCCTAACCTTACCCTTAGCCCTTTACCTTTACCCTAACCTTACCCTTAGCCCTTTACCCTAACCTTACCCTCAGCCCTTTACCCTAACTTTACCCTAACCTTACCCTTAGCCCTTTACCCTAACCTTACCCTCAGCCCTTTACCTTTACCCTAACCTTACCCTTAGCCCTTTACCTTTACCCTTTACCCTAACACTTACCCAAGCCCTTTACCTTTAACCCTAACTCTAACCCTTACCCTAGCCCTTTACCTTTAACCCTAACCCTTACCCTTGCCCTCAACCTTTAACCTTTAACCCTAACTCCAAAAGCCCCCCCCCCTTTCCGTCTAAACAAAGGAGTGCATGAAAAGCAGGCAGCAGTGATTGATGGCCTGGCGAGGAGGAACCATCCCATCCCGACGTCAGAGCAGGCTGCTCCAACAGATGGATTACATTTGAGGTGTGACATCTCCAGCAGGCCTGAGTGGAAGTTGTTTACGTTGTTTGAAAGAAATGAAGAGAATTCTTTTCCAAAGCCGGGAGGATATTATTCCAGAGGTTCCGAGAACACGTTGGTCTTAAACATTGAGGAGACTCTGATGTTTTTATTACAGACGCAACAAGAAGGGGGCTGGGTTTTACTGAATAGTTGGACTTGGACAAGGTTCCCTATGAAGACTAGACTTAGCAGCCCTACGACAGTGCTCTTTAAGCCCTGCGGTCAAGCAGCTCCAGAGTCATTGGTCGTTGGCTAATAACCAGGTGTCAAGATGGCAGGTCTCAAAGCCTCAATTCATTGGTCAAAAGTACTCAGTCCTGCTTCGGGATTGTGGCTGCGTGGTACTTTATTGATAACGTGTACTCATACATCCGAGTCATTGGGTCCATGTCTCAAACAGGTTCATGGGCATTTGGTCAACCTATCAAGCTAGTCTCACATCATTTCTTAGGGCGTGTCGTTAGCAAGTCCCAAGTGAAACAGTCCATGTTTCATGCAGGTCCAAAGTCTTGTGGACAGTCTCAAGAAAATCTCAGCTAAATTGGAAAAGAGTCTGAAGCAAATCCCACGTCCTTTGGCTACCGTCTCAAATCTTTTGGTCAATGTCTCATTGGATTGAACCTGCAACTGGTCCAAGGTCTTTTGTTCGAAGTCTCTAGCAAGTCTCTTAGATGTCGGTCTCAAACAAGTCAATTGCATCACTCCAAGTCTCATGCTGGACAGAATCTAAATCTTTGGATCCAAGTCTCAAATAATTGTATCAAATTGTCAAGCTAGTCTCAAATCGTTGGTTGGGACATGGTTTCATTTTCCAACTCCCAAGTCCTGATCCAGTCCTGACAGAGTCTCAGCTAAACTGGAAAAGAGTCTCAAAGAAATTGCAAGTCCTTGGGTTAAAGTCTCAAATCTTTTGGTGCAGGACAGGATCTCAAACCGGTCTCAAGAGTTTGGAGTCCAAGACTCAAACCTTTTGGTCAAAGTACCAAGTCAGCCTGAATCAGTCTCAGGTTTGACGTTGGTTAGGATTTGTCTTTGACAAGTTGCAAGTGAAACAGTCCATGTCTCCTGCAGGTCCCACATGGTTTGGACAGAGTCTGAATCATGTGCCCACTTAATGGGTCCCATATCCATAATGTCCCTCAGGTACTCAGATGTCCCAGGTTAGGGATCTCGAGGAGATCCAAAGTTCTGACCTATTTGTTTATCATGTGTTGTAGTTCCTGTGTGCTTGTGGCTTCATTTTCACTGCAGGCATTTTAAACTAAGACCTAAACACGAGCTCTTCTTCTCCTGCAGCTCATTCAAGCACCTGATTGGAGGCTTGGAGGACGTGTCCAGCAAAGGCCACGAGGACGTTGAAGCCAAAGCCAAGTAAGACAGTTATTTTTATGACTGGATTAGCATTCAGCTGCTCCGACATCTGCTGTGACGTTGTGTCTTCTGTGGGGTTTTGGAGTGGACCAAAAAGAAGAAGTGAGCAGAAAGCAGCAAGGTGAGCGTTCACCGTGGCCAGTTGGAGGAGAACAAGTGTCCTCCTCGTCGGTTTCAGTGGAGAAGGGCAGCTTTAGGTCTGCAGCATCAGAACAACAGATGGTAGCAAAGGCGGTGAAGCAATGACCTCCCACTCTTTGTTTTGGTCGCCATGGAAACAAGAGAATAGCAGAAGGCATAAGACAACCTCAGCCATGAGTTGGAGGTACAGACGACTCGGGAGTCGCTTCATTAGGTACCTGAACTCATGCAATGACCACAATACACCGAGTATTGTGAATGTACTAATCGGTCTATACTCCCATCCGTGCTATTTATAGCTGGGGGGAAAGTAGCTTCCCTCCGCCGCTCGTCCTTTATCTCCTCGCCCAGTGGAGCCCACGGTCGCTGGGTAGAAGCCTGACTCAGCATCCACGGCCGTGGAAACGCCGTCACTCTTGTACTGTAACAACACCAAACCATGCAGCTTATCTTACAACCTGCTGCGTTCGTGCCCCCCCCCCCCCCCCCCATCTCTCTGCTGAAGTCTTGCCATCACTCCGACATCAGCCATCACTCGTGGTCTCGTTCCCGAGTGAGGAACCAGGAGTAGAAGCGCTGCTCCTCCACAATGAGAGGAGCCAATGAGGTGGCATCTTATTTTTCTGCTTCTACCTACTATATCGGGTAATACAAATGTAAAGGTGACTATAGGGATGTTGTTTTGTGTCTGGAGGACTCTAATCATTCAAAAAGCATATTTTGAATATCATACAAGAAAATGTTTTTTTTTAAACGCTACAACGATGAAATTCTTCTGATTTGGAATATTGAATCCTACTTGACGGAAATTCACTTATGGCGGTAGGTTCTGGAACCAAAAAAGAAGATGACCTGAAGGTGCAATTGAACACAGCAGGGGGCTACCAACACATCTCTAGGAAGCCGTTACCATGGCGACTCCTTCAGTCATATTGGGGCAGAAGTGCGGCTGGTCTAATCTTCAAGGCCAGTCTAGGATGGTTGTAGCTCCATTTCAAGGTCACATGCTAGATCTATGTGATCTAGATGTAATGCTCTCGCCCGTCTGCCATCCTGCATCATAGTCTTTGCTCTCACCAGCCAGGTTCTCCATGCAGCTGAGGGTCCTCAGACGCTATCAGCTGGTAGGTGTTGCTCTGTTGCTGTGGGGGGGTAGTAGAGAACTATGTCGGCTTCAGCTGCCTGTGGGGTTTCTAACGGAGCAACGCTGCCATCTGCTGGCCACATGGAGTACTTCCATAGCTGACGCTCATGTTTTTGCTTGCTGTTCCTGTACTTCCTGTTCCTTCCTGCTGTACCAGCCATCTTGGTTTCATGGTGGAGGTTCTGTCATACGGCTCATGTTTACCTGAGCAGAGATGATAGTCATTCATATCATCATATGACCACAACACCCCCTTCTGCCAAAGATCATCTATTTGGCAGGAGCATTCTGCCGTTTTTGAGGACACTAAAGATCCTCTATATGAGGGGAGCATTCTGTGGTTCTTGAGGACCAACCCCAAAAAATGTTAGTCAAAGGTTGTCAACATGACAGGAGCACCCTGCTGGTTTTTAGAAGGTGCTGTGGGGGTGTTTTTATAATTTGGTAAATGAGGACACACCCAAGTATTGTCCCGTCTCTGTTAAACCTAACAACAATGTAGACCAAGCCCGCTGATCCAGATCCTTAAGAGCGTGGCACGCCAGATGTCCCTTGTCCCGTGCTGTCCCTAATGGGGGCGCCGAGGACACTAGCAAGGCAGGTTGAGTGTTTCTCGCATCCTTGAGGACCTTCAGCCAGATTAGTAGAAGATAATCCAACATCCTCCTTCCTGCTGGTCCTGGTTAGGTATGAAGCCGAGAACGCCTTTTTCTTCAATCTCAACCTGGCCGACTTCAACATCATCGACACCCTGGGGGTGGGCGGCTTTGGACGCGTGGAGCTGGTAGGGACCCCGCCCTCGCCGCGTATGAACGCTGCTGATCGTGCGTGCTAATAATCCCATCTTCAGGTCCAGCTCAAGAGTGAGGAGGAAAAGACCTTCGCCATGAAGATCCTGAAGAAGCGGCACATTGTGGACACCAGGCAGCAGGAGCACATCCGCTCGGAAAAGCTCATCATGCAGGAGGCCCACTCGGACTTCATTGTCAGGTATCAGCCATCGCACTCAGGTGTTCAGGTGCTCCTCAGGTTCTCTACCTGCTCCCTTCCTGTAGACTGGTAGTCACGCCCCCACTAACTCCCTAGGCGCTCCTCCTCAAGGACACGTGAAGGACATCAAAGACTGCCAAGACAAGAAACCTTTCCTTCTGAATTACCGTCTCTTCATAGGATCAGCAACCTGGCACTTCTGTATAGAATTACTCAGTTATGGGATTTCCAACTGTCTGTGAACATGACATGAGTCCTCACTGTGCTTGGCAGAGAGTTTGCTGATGATGGATGGATGAGTGGATAGATGGATGGATGGATGATGGATGGATGAGTGGATGGATGGATGGATGGATGGATGATAGATGGATGAGTGGATGGATGGATGGATGAATGGATGAGTGGATGGATGGATGGATGGATGGATGGATGGATGATGGATGGGTGGATGATGGATGGATGGGTGGATGGGTGGATGATGGATGGATGGAAGGTGGAAGGTGGATGGATGGATGGATGGATGGATGGGTGGATGATGGATGGATGGATGGAAGGTGGAAGGTGGATGGATGGATGGATGGATGGATGGATGATGGATGGGTGGATGATGGATGGATGGGTGGATGGGTGGATGGATGATAGATGGATGAGTGGATGGATGGATGAGTGGATGGATGGATGAGTGGATAGATGGATGGATGGATGATAGATGGATGAGTGGATGGATGAGTGGATGGATGGATGGATGAGTGGATGGATGGATGGATGAGTGGATGGATGAGTGGATGGATGATGGATGATGGATGATGGATGATGGATGATGGATGGATGGATGGATGGATGGGTGGATGATGGATGTATGGAAGGTGGATGGATGGATGGATGGATGGATGGATGGGTGGATGATGGATGGATGGAAGGTGGAAGGTAGATGGATGGATGGATGGATGGGTGGATGATGGATGGATGGATGGATGGATGGGTGGATGATGGATGGATGGAAGGTGGATGGATGGATGGATGGATGGATGGATGGATGGATGGATGGATGGATGGGTGGATGATGGATGGATGGATGGATGGATGGGTGGATGGATGGATGGATGGATGGATGGGTGGAAGGTGGAAGGTGGATGGATGGATGGGTGGATGATGGATGGATGGATGGATGGGTGGATGATGGATGGATGGAAGGTGGAAGGTGGATGGATGGATGGATGGATGGATGGATGGGTGGATGATGGATGGATGGAAGGTGGAAGGTGGATGGATGGATGGAAGGTGGAAGGTGGATGGATGGATGGATGGATGGGTGGATGATGGATGGATGGATGGATGGATGGATGGGTGGATGATGGATGGATGGAAGGTGGATGGAAGGTTTTTTCCTGCACTTGTGGTCTTGTGAGTGTAGAAGTTCAGCAAGAAAAGATCTAAGAAGTTCTGCCATCTTCTGAAGTCACGGTCATCCACAGGTCATGTGACCTTTGTGTTATCGTTCCAGACTCTATCGGACGTTCAAGGACAGCAAGTACCTCTACATGCTGATGGAAGCTTGTCTTGGAGGAGAACTGTGGACCATACTTCGAGACAGGTAAGCCGTAATACTACTAAATGTACTCCTGTTGGTAGTACAATTACTGCCTGGCTAACAGTGGCGTGCTAACTAAACCTGCTGGCAGAGGTTCTTTTGAGGACTCCACCACCAGGTTTTATACAGGATGCGTGGTGGAGGCCTTCGCCTACCTGCACTCCAAAGGCATCATCTACAGAGACCTCAAACCAGAGAACTTGATCCTGGACCACCGGGGCTACGCCAAGCTGGTGAGACCCCATCTGTCCTTCACCACTTCGCACGAAGCCGGAAGGCAAGATAGAAGATTTGTGTTCCGTTTCTGAGAAAGGAAAAACATTTGGATAACTTTGGGAAAGTTGACAAAGGTACAATAAAGTACTTATGGTTTGGATAAATACAAAAAACAAACTATTGTCATAGTAAAACTAGCAAAAGTATTCTTTTCCTTTCGGTCGGAGGTAGTGATACCACTGATTTCCTTTTCCATCTGATACCAGTCCAGTTCAGGCTGGTATCAGCAACATTTCATTTAGTTGTTCCTTCAAAACAATGAGAAACATGAAATATGTCAATACTTCACAATTCATTTACTGTAAACTTGAAGTACGTATATCCAGGTACAATACAGCCAAGCTCATACGGGTCTCCATGTTTTCGTTAGAGGATTGATATTAGCGCGTGAAGAGCTGGTATCGCAAGTGTGGATGTTCCAGTACGGATCGGCCCGTCGCTAGCCAGGAGCGTCTCTTCGTTTCGGAACGTTTTGTCGCTGCTGGTCCGTTATCTTTCGAGCTTCCGGATAAGCTTTGACCACCACAGCTCAATGTGAAGAGCACGGGAAGACTGACACACGCTCGTCTTCTTGTTCACGAGTCCCAGGTTCTCCTGGTCGGATGTCCTTTCACCTAGCTTAGCTCACTTAGCTTAGCCCCATCCCGCGCCTTCGCTGGTCGGAGCCCGTGGATGATGAGATGATGATGAGATGATGAGATGATGAGATGATGAGATGATGAGATGATGAGATGATGAGATGATGAGATGATGAGATGATGAGATGATGAGATGATGAGATGATGAGATGATGAAGTGATGAGATGATGAAATGATGAGATGATGAGATGATGAGATGATGAGATGATGAGATGAGGTGAGATGAGACTAGACTATCTGTCACACATCTATAATTTCCATCAGGTGGACTTTGGTTTTGCCAAGAAGATCGGCTTCGGCAAGAAAACGTGGACTTTCTGCGGCACGCCCGAGTACGTTGCCCCGGAGATCATCCTGAACAAAGGCCACGACATCTCCGCCGACTACTGGTCGCTGGGAATCCTCATGTTTGAGCTCCTCACTGGCAGGTACCCACGCCGTCCTTGTCCCGGTGCCATGCTGAAGTCTGCCCCCCCCCAAGCTGACTTCTCCCATTGTCCCTCAGCCCCCCCTTCTCTGGCCCCGATCCCATGAAAACCTACAACATCATCCTGAGGGGCATCGACATGATCGAATTCCCAAAGAAAATTACCAAAAACGCCGCCAACCTCATCAAAAAGCTATGCAGGTGATTTCCTTCATCTAACTCACCGCTGACTCAAACTAACTCACTCAAACTAACTCATTCAAACTCACTGGACTCCTGCTTGGTCTTTGCAGGGATAATCCTTCCGAACGACTGGGAAACTTGAAAAATGGTGTCAAGGACATCCAAAAGCACAAGTAAGCATCACAATCAATCATCGGGATCAGGATCAGGATCAGGATCAGGATCAGGATCAGGATCAGGATCAGGATCATACAAATACATTGGTCGCCTTATCCAAAAATACTTACAACTACAAACATTTGATGAAAAACGTTGTAGTACTGCATTGACAAGGAAAAAGAGTATAAAATACTTCCTTTTTGTACCTGAAAGAAATGCAACATTAAATAAACGAAATACTTTAGTTCAAATAATACAATAATGTCATTTAGTCAAAATAAATAATTGAAATAAAAATAATTGTAAGAAGGGCCGGGGGTGAGGGGGGGTGAGGGGGGGACAAAAAATGTACACACAGTTTGAAGAAATACATTTTGGAAATGTCCTGGAAGTTCAAGTTCATTTTGATAGTCGGAAAATCCTAAGAAGGTAAAGGAAAAGGAAAACATTTGTGAAAAAATGTTGACATCTTGTCCTCACGAGGGTGGGGATGCTGGAGCCTATCCCAGCTGTCCATACAAGATAACATGTCATCCATAAAGCATAAAGAAAGACAAGGGAGAAGCAGGCAAGGAAGGAGATGGAATGGAGGTCACTTGGAGGTCAAATGAAGAGACGCTTGTGGTGTTTGGTCCCTGCAGGTGGTTTGAGGGCTTTAACTGGGAGGGCTTGAAGAAGGGGACGTTGACGCCTCCCATCGTCCCCAACGTAAGACACCCGCACCCCCGTGTCCGTCCTCTGCTGACGTTCAGCAGGTCATCCTCCTGTTTCTGCTCGCCAGGTGACGTCGGCCGTCGACACCAGTAACTTTGACAGCTTCCCAGAGGACAACGAGGACCCGCCCCCCGATGACAACTCCGGTTGGGACGTAGACTTCTGAAGTCCCCGCAGGAGCAAAAGGAACTCTTGTTTGTGGGAAGCGGAGACGGACGTTTAGAAGGTTTAGAAGGTCTAGAAGGTCTAGAAGGTTTAGAAGGAGGACGGATGGAACGCCCTGACGCGGCTCACCGATAGATGCCTTTATTTCACTGTGCCCCCACCCCCCCCCCCCCCCACCCCTGGATCAAGCATTTCTAGCGGGACAGCTGTAGCACATGTTCAAGTGTCGTCTTACACTCGGCTCAAAGGCGGAGAACGTGCAGGGATACACACACACGCACACACACGCACACACACGCACACGCACACGCACGCACACACACACACACGCACACACACACACACACACACACACACACACACACGCACACACACACACACACACAGTAAAAAAGATGAGTGATGACAGAGCCAAACTCCCCACGGGAATGTTTCGTCTTCTTCTTCTGGTCTTTTTTATGTTTGGGAGTGAAAAGGTGAACGTCGGCGTCCTTTTCATCTGCTGGCTTTCTACTAAGTGCTCTCGACTAACCCGAATGTCGCCTCCTACATTTCACAATAAAAGCACAAACTAAGTGCCCTGTTTGACCACACGTGCGTATTAACGTGATGCACCCGCGCTCGTACTTAGCGTCATCGTCATTAGCGTTATTAGCGTTATTAGCGTTATTAGCGTTATTAGCGTTCTTAGCATTTCTATTAGTGTTACTCTTGAAGAGAAGCCTGCGTTCACACTGACCCTAACTTAACTTGACCTAACCTGACCTCAACCCTCAACCTAACTTGACCTAATCCCAAACCTAAACCTAACTTAACCCAACCCCAACCTAGCCCTAACTTAACCTAACCTGACCTAACCCCAAGCCCAAGCCTAACCCCTAAGCCCTAACAAAGGGGCTCGCTTATCAATCTCTCTCAAAGAGAGAAAGCTTTTTGCCTTTGCCGTCAGGAGATGATGACCGTGTGAACACCTGAGACTAAACCACATTCAGTCCAGATCTTCAGCAACATGTGACCTTTTAACGGCGGCCATCTTCTACTTTTACTAACAGCCTGTTTGACTCCACGCTTCTTCCTTCCGTATTCCCATCGTGTCTCTAAAAGTCTCTTTGAGAAGCTTTTGGAAGATGCTCAGAAGGAAGGAGAAGGTAGAGGAAGCTTTGGAAGGTGGAGTTGCCTCGTGTTGGTCACATGACAAAGCACGCCTGCTATCCAATCAGAAGCGTGAACGCAGCCCGGTATCGATAACGCCACATCAGAAGGCCTTCAACACATCACGCGGATGCCTCTTCCTCGCCGTCCATCATCATCATCATCATCATCGATGGTGCTCTTATTCGCTCCTCACACGACAGACGCCCATTTCTGTTTTGTTCCTCGTGGATATGAATAAACATTCATATTTAGTTTGTATTTTTGGACTACTCAGTGCTGACGTGAAAGCTCAGAAAAGACTTTTGGAGCGCAGACGGGCGCCGCCATCCCTCATCTTCATGACCACCAATCACAATCTAAGGAAGTGCCTTAAGTCAACGGCATAGAAGAAGGAAGATGATTGGCACCAGGCCTTTTTGATGCTGCATGAACACACACACGCACACGCACACACACACTCATACACACACACACTCAGATGGCTGCATCCTGACCATGGCTCCACAGCACCCCTGGCGGCCGGCCACTGCAATGACCTGCTTTGTCACATCCAAAGCAAGGCGAGAATGATTTGCGGGTGTCGGCATCCTTCTTTTCATTTCAACATTTGAGGTCATCCCTTCCCATCCCATCCCTTCCCATCCCATCCCTTCCCATCCCTTCCCATCCCTTCCCATTCCATCCCTTCCCTTCCCTTCCCATCCCTTCCCATCCCATCCCTTGCCATCCCTTCCCATCCCTTCCCATCCCATCCCTTCCCTTCCCTTCCCATCCCTTCCCATCCCATCCCTTGCCATCCCTTCCCATCCCTTCCCATCCCTTCCCATCCCATCCCATCCCTTGCCATCCCATCCCATCCCTTCCCATCCCATCCCATCCCTTGCCATCCCTTCCCATCCCATCCCATCCCTTGCCATCCCTTCCCATCCCATCCCTTCCCTTCCCATCCCTTCCCATCCCTTGCCATCCCTTCCCATCCCATCCCTTCCCATCCCATCCCATCCCATCCCATCCCATCCCATCAAATCCCTTCCCATCGGTTGGTGAAGAAATAGAGGACATCTGTAGGATTATTATGGTTATTATGATTATTATGATTAATATTGGCATGAGCTTTGTGAAGGCAAGCTGTGTTTTCAGTCCAACAGCCAAGGTTATTGTCAAGGTCATCTGTCTTCACAGCAAAGCTAGTTTGGTTTATTAGTGCTGGTTTTAAGTCGTCACAAGCCAGGTTGTTGTTTTGTTGATGCTGCTTGACCAAACCGGCTTTCTTAGTTCTACACTTCTTGTTGCCGGGTGTTGTGTTGCTTTTCTTGCTGTATTCCACTTTTGCCGAGTGCCACGTGTTTGTTTTTTGGGATTATCCAGTAAAAATGAAAAAAAACATAACGTGTTTGGAGTTATTTGACATTGTGATGCTTAGAAAATGATTTATGATATATTCTAATGTGAGGAATGGCTTCTTTAGGACGGCATGCCTTTTTTCCAAGAGTCCAAGTTCCCGTGTAACTTGTTCGGCTGAAGCTGGTGGGAATCCTGACGTGATGTGTATTTCCGCCAGTGGCCACATGAGGGCGCTGCAGGTGAAGCTTATACAAACCAACAAGCGGCTAACAGCAGGCTCCTTTTTACACTCGACTAACCCAGCTTTCACATTCACCGCATTTATCATTAACTTCACTTAACGGCAGGTCTGCATTGTTCATATTATTCATATTCTCTTTTGAATGTGGCCTTTGTATAAAAGATATGTTTTATTTGAGGAAGCGACCTGTTATTTAGCCCAAAGGGCAGCAACATGGCGCCTCAAAGGGCTTCCCTGTGGCCTGTAGATGTTTTTAAACTCCATTTCAAAAGCTACTCGGCTCCTTAACCCTCAAAAGTAGCGTACGTCTCCTTCGAAGCCATATTGAATTGGAGCCCTTTCCGAAGACGACCGGCAGATGTCGCCCAAGAGCCGAAATTGCGTCACCTCCGCCTTCCAGTTGGCCCACACAGAAAGAACAGCAGCCTTTTCATGGCGATAAGCGTCTTCCTCGGGTTGGGGCTCACTGGGTAAACATCCTTGCCGGCAAACGTCCTGTCAAATACACACTATACGGGGGTAGCTTTGAGGGCTCGGCCCCCCCTCGGAGGGCTCTTTCATCTCTAAAGTGCCAGTCAAGCCTCAGTGGCTTCACCGCGGAAGTCTATTAATTCGGTAAACTTTTCACAGCCCCTAATGGTCTTTTTGCATATCCTACACATTGATGTTTGCAAACACACTCTTCGTCTTTGGGGGAGGAGATAATTGCCCCCCCTTTCGCAAACAGAGAGATCAAATGAAGCGTTAATGGACGCAAGTCACTTCCATCACCCCGCAGGCAAACATTAGCATCTCTAATGACGCCTCCATTGTTGTTCCATGCTACTATGATAGTGGCCATCTTCTCGTGGAGCTTCTTGTTTGACGTCAATATTTCATAGAAATATGCTTCAGCCATGCTTTGTTGCTTTCATCTGTCAGTCTTTACGTTGACTTGTACAAAGGCTGCCGGGAACAACATTGATCAGGGATGTCTGATGACCTGCCCAGCATCCAGGAGCATACTTTGGTAAAGCTTTATGGTAGATGGTTTGGCTTCCTGGTTTCCTGGATTGGTCTCAACCAGGGGTCGGCAACCTTTACGATGAAAAGAGCCATTTTACCCCCTTGCCATCGACGGAAAATAGCCTGGAGCCGCACAACAAGGTCTTCTCAAAAGAGGAGTCTGAGAAGAGAATCGAAGAACTGGAAGTGCAATGAGTGCATAAGTACATACATATATACTCACAAACATGCATACATACATACAGTGTATATACATACACACACGAACATACATACATACATACATACAAACATACAGTATATATAAAATACATACATGCATACATATATACAGTGTATATACATACATACATACATACAAACATACAGTATATATAAAATACATACATGCATACATATATACTCACAAACATGCATACATACATACAGTGTATATACATACACACACGAACATACATACATACATACATACAAACATACAGTATATATAAAATACATACATGCATACATATATACTCACAAACATGCATACATACATACAGTGTATATACATACATACATACATACATACATACATACATACATACATACATACATACATACATACATACATACATGAGTATGTATGCATGTGAGTATATTTGTATGTATGCATGTATCTATGTATGTAAGTATATATGTATGTATGCAAGTATATATGAGTATATATGTATGCATGTATGTATTTTATATATACTGTATGTGTGTATGTATGTATTTATTTATGAATGTAAGTATATGAGTATAAATGTATGCATGTATGTGAGTATATATGTATGCATGTATGTATTTTATATATACTGTATGTTTGTTTGTATGTATGTATGTATGTATACTGCATGTGTGTATATATGTATTTAGTCATGTATGTAAGTAAATATGAGTTTTTATGTATGCATGTATGTATGCATGTATGTATGCATGTATGTATGTATGCATATGTATGTGTGTATGTTTGTACATATACTCTATGTGTGTATGTATTTATTTATGTATGTAAGTATATGTGAGTTTATATGTATGCATGTATGTGAGTATGTATGCATGTATGTGAGTATATTTGTATGTATGCATGTATCTATGTATGTAAGTATATATGTATGTATGCATAAATGCATATGTATGTGTGTATTTCTGTATGTATACCCTATGTGTGCATGCATGCATGTAAGTATGTTTGTTAGTATGTATGTATGTATGTATGTATGTATGTATGTATGTATGTATGTATGTATGTATGCATGTCTATATGTATGTGTGTATGTCTGTATATATACTCTATGTGTGTATGTATGTGAATATACGTACATGTATGCATGTATGTAAGTATTTATACATGTATGCATGTAGGTATTTATGGATACCAACCAACCAATGACCATATCATTTGTTGTCAAGATGATGTGCTCTTTCAGCGTTCATTGTACTTAGTAGTACTTTGTTTCTATGTTTCTATGTCATGTCCATCTACATGATGTATATCTACACAGTACCTCTTTGATACTTTGGGAAGAAGAGGTAGATGCCCCCCCCCCCCCCCCATCAGCCAGGCTTTACAGGTTGTTATCATTCCACAAACACGAAGAAGCGATGAGCATTTTCTCCACTTTGAAATCCCAGCCCTCCTTTGCTCCTTTGTTGTGCTGTTTGAGGGGGCGGGATGACAAACAGGTCCCGCGTATAAAGCCATCATCCCGCCACTGCGGGGCGGCAGGACGCCTCCGACACCCCGAGCATCCCGCCTCCACGCGCTCTGCCGGGAACCTTTTGGAATTCCACTCGGACTTTTGTGTCGGGCCGCGAAGAAGGCGGAAGGACCTGCGAGCGATCATGCGGCTCGTGTGTGTTGCGCACGGCTTCCTGCCTCTGTGGCTCCCGCTGCTCGGATCCGTGTTGGACGTTTACGCGGGGCCGATTTTGCTCAACTCCAACGCCATTAAGAACCTCCCGGGAGGTAAAAGCTTCGACGCGGTCAGCCCGAGTCCACGCACGTCTCCCCCCGGCAGCGTGGGACACAAAGCGCCCGTGGACACTTTGCAGGTACGCTCCTTTTCTCCTTTGCATCTGTGCGCAAAAGTCCGCGCGCAACCACCGCTTGGCTTCAACGAGCGGCTCTTCTGGCGTCTCTAGCAGGCGGGAGTTTGCGCCGACGATGACGACTGCGGAGGGGATGAATTCTGCAACGACGTCCGGAGCATTTGTCTGCCCTGCCGCAGGAACCGGAAGCGGTGCGCACGGGATTCCATGTGTTGCGCGGGAAGTCGCTGCAGCAACGGTGAGAAAAAGCATCCGTTCGAACCTTTTGATCTTTGTTGCTTTGCGTGTGCTGACACCACCTCGTACCCCCCCCCCCCCAACCCCCCCCAGGTGTTTGCCAGACGAACGACCTTGATGGCGAGGCGGGCTGGCACACACACAACAACAGCATGGAGCACCACGCCAAGAGACCACTGGTGGCCCAGGACACCCACCCTGTCAAAGGTGACTTCCATCCCCGCCGCCTTTGGGATCGGGAAGCTTTGCTCTAACGTCTTCTCTGTTGGCACCAAAGGTCAGGAAGGAGATACGTGTCTGCGCTCGGCCGACTGCGCCGAGGGTCTGTGCTGCGCCAGGCACTTCTGGTCGCGCATCTGCAAGCCGGTGCTGACGGGGGGCCAGGTGTGCACGCGCCACCGCAGGAAGGGCACCCACGGCTTGGAGCTCTTCCAGCGCTGCGACTGCGGCGACGGCCTGGCCTGCAGGCCCGAGAGAGGCGAGCGAGACCACGGCGTCGGCAGGACGTCGTCCCGGAACCTACACACCTGTCAGAGACGCTGACCGACTCGCGGCGGCGACACGAAGGGTCACAGACACTGACACCCAAGACTTCCTGTCCTGCCCGTGCCGCTGTCGAGCCCGCCGGCGCCAGGAAGCGCGCTTCCCGGGGAAAGCGATGCCCCGCAGATGGACTCATCGGGATGGGAGGAAGCGGCCGCACGGATCCGTCTTGGAACGGCGGCGATGGCAGAGATGTTTTTGTTTCTGTTTTCATGGAACTGGAGTTATTGCAGTAAATTACTGTACTGTAAATAGGACTGGGGGGGCGGAGGGGGGGCTTTGTCGACACCAGGAATATAAAACATGGTGCTGCATGCCGTGTAAATGTGTTTCATAAGAAAATGTTCTATGGAGAAAATGTGAATATATTTCTGTTATTAAACGCTCCTCTACTCATAAGCTGACTTTTTCCTCACCCTCTCTTCACCCTGGTTTTACGAGGCCTGCAGCGCTGGTAATTAGGCGCTGCTGAGCGCTAAATAAGCGCTCCTTTCAGCAAAGCCGCAGCCGTTGGGACAATTACTGGCGTTGTTGTTTAACACGGCGCGCCATTTCTCCCAAATCAGCGCTTCCAGGATGCTTGGAATATTTTGGCCATGCATGCCGCACTAACTCATTACCCACAAATGACACACACGCACACACATGCACACACGCACACACATGCACACACACACACGCATGCACACACACACACACGCATGCACACACACACACACGCACGCACACGCCAGCAACGCTTAATGAGGCATCAGTGGAGCGCCCCATCCTGGCGCATGAAGGATGATACTCCACCGAGCGATGACATATCAGATACTCATAAAGTATAGTGTTGGTGTCGCGGCTACTTGGGAATACTTGGTAATTACTCCCTCACCTCCATGTGCATTACTGCGTCAAAACGTGATTTGGCGTCTTTGGCTTCCTGGCAGTCTGCCTGCCTCGCAGTGGACGTGTGCTCTGATGTGAAGGCTCTGCACCCAAACACCTCCTCGCCTGTAATTACAGCGGCTTGGATTACGAGTTCATGATGGCGCTCGCTGCTGAAGAAGAAGACATGGAAGTACCTTCTGGTACTGCAAGTGTGCAGTATTTCCTCCTGGAAGAAGTCGGCTGGCGTGTGAGCGACATGCAGACACGCCGCTTCGTGCCGAGTGATTAGGAGGACCGGGAGCATTGTCAGCACTACAATAGTCCATGTTTGGGGGGTCCTGGAATCCGCGTGTGTGGGGGGAGTGTGTCATCATTACACAAACCTCAGACCAAACCGCAGGCCTGGAGCCAAACGCCAACAAAAACAGCGTGTGTGCGTGTGAGAGTCAACAACAACACGACCTCTGTGATGACATGTTTTCTACCAGGCCAGCCAGGGGGACGTCAGGGGGGACAGCAGCCCCCCCCAAGACAAGGTGTCATACCGCAGGCATGACTCATCGCCATCGCCATCCTGCAGCACACGTTCAACACAAGTGTTGCTTTTGTCAGCCATAACTTCCCATCACGTTGATCGGCTGCTTGGCAAACTTTTCCTTTCCTGATCCTGACAAACGGGACACGCCTCTTGGAGGACGAAAGCGGGACAGGGTGGGAGTTTTGGCCGTCATATGATACAATACTGGGCCATGGGTCATGAGGTCATGCGGGCCCATGGGGGACCCTATCATCCTGGCGTTGCCCAGCCAGAAGGCTCCCCGCTGTGTGGGTCACGTCCTTGAGGAGCCACCAACAGCCGCCTTTCTTGTGCTGCTTTAATCGTCAAGGCAGTTCGATTTCGAAAGGGCTGAACCCCCCAGCGAGCCAATGCAGTACCCAAAATGACAGCAAATACGCCATTTGAAACTTCAAAACTCCTACTGGAGCAGTGATGCAACAAATGCGTTCCTGGGGAACCTTGGAGACTCCAGTGCCTGTCCCCTCAAAGCAGGACTGACATCTAGTGGCCAAGGGAGAATACTGCAGTACTCCATTCACAATGACAATGCTTATTCCGCCTTTTTTTAGTGTAGTAGTAGTGTAGTAGTGTAGTAGTGTAGTAGTGTAGTAGTGTAGTAGTGTAGTAGTGTACTAGTGTAGTAGTGTAGTAGTGTACTAGTGTAGTAGTGTAGTAGTGTAGTAGTGTACTAGTGTATTAGTGTAGTAGTGTACTAGTGTAGTAGTGTAGTAGTGTAGTAGTGTAGTAGTGTACTAGTGTAGTAGTGTAGTAGTGTACTAGTGTATTAGTGTAGTAGTGTAGTAGTGTACTAGTGTACTAGTGTACTAGTGTAGTAGTGTAGGCCAGTACTAAGTACAAAGGCTTCAATATGCCGTTTATGAAGCTAATAATAGCTCGTATTCAACCACCAATCAGCAATCATTCGTTCAACCAGTGACAGCGGTGGGCGGGGGGGGGGGGGGGGGGGGGGGGCGTATCAGCACAGGACGACTCATAGTCGCAAATGTTCGTGCCCAGCCAATGAATTCAATGCAAAGTAAAAGGCTGTCCTGTGGAGTCCCTGTCCATCATAGCTATACTGTATATCATATTTATATTCATAATATTCATATTCATATTTATATTCATATTCATATGACGGGAATGACGGGAACTTTGTGTTCTTTGGACTCCATCTTGCGAAGATCAAAAGTCAACAGTAGCCGCTCGTCTGTCAGCATTCAAACCAGCACGCCTGACTGTAATGTGAGGTGAAGGCTGTCGTGGGGGGGGGGGGGGGGGGGGGGCTTCTGGACACCTGCAACCCCCAGGTGCCACTCACGCCCACCATAACACGACAGCCACAGTGGACGCCATCATACCCCAACCAAGATGCAGCATTCACCCCCCCCCCCTCAACAAAAAAGCCCCCCCCTCATTATGGCGGGTCTGGGAGCTGCTGGCGGCCTGCGGGGGCTCGGACAGCGGCCAGAGCTGGCTGGGCCCCCGTCTGCTGTGTAAAGTCTGCCTCAAGCCACAACCACGTTGCGCCAGGCGGCTTCACACGTGGAATTTGGTGATGATTGACCAAGAAGAAAATAAACGCTGGAACACGACTGAGTGGCGACTTCACAGCAACACAAACCTTCTTCTTCTGTGGTTAGAAGGAGCAGAGGCGCTCATGAAGTCACCGTCGCTAGGAACAGCAAGCCATGGGGACACCTCACTGCTCCTGGGGGGGGGGGGGCAGCGTGGGCGTCTCCCAACCGGAACGTTGCGGGTTCCATCCTCCCGTGATCATGTGGACGCATCCTTGGCCAAGATGGAGTTTCCCCGTCATCACTACGGACGTCTGCTAACCATGTGACCAAACGCTGCTCGCTTATGATTGGCTGGCCTTTGGCCTTCCACACGCTGAGACCCCAGATCATCAGGCCGAGGTGGGCCCATTGGGACGTCACACTCATATCATTCTGAACTTTGGAGCAAACGCCCCAGGTTCGAATCCATCCATAAGATTCCACCATTTTGTGTGCTAGCAGCAGACAGCTTGGGGGGCAGGAATGGGGGGCAGGAATGGGGGCAGTAATGGGGGGGTCAGGAAATAAGGCCCAGGATGATTTTATAAAGAATCCAACACAGCAGACGAGTCTGGCGTTCTACCAGACAGGAGCAAATATCTCCCAGCTTCTTCAAATGATGATGTGTACTGGGGGGCGGGGGATGGGGGAAGTACTTGAAGCATTGTTATCACCCCCCCCCCCCCAGTGTCCTGCACCAGCCCAAGTCTTTAATGTCCCACTTGTTGTCCCTCCTTTCCAAAACACTTTAGCCCAGCAAAGAAAATGGCTCATGCCCAATCTCATTTGCAAAGGTGGAGTCTTTGCTAGGAGAATGACGAGGAGGTGGCCCCCATCTTTGATCTCCCTTGGGGGCAAATGGCCAGCATTGTCTCGCCCCCGCCGGTGGGGCTAAGCCGGGGACGGTGCGAGTCGCAGGGGGTCATATCAAAGGTGCTTTATCTTCAGAGGGGACATTAGTACGCTATCTAAATGTTGATTTGTTCACGCCGACATCCAAGCAGCCTAAATGGGCCCACTAAGGAATGCTAATGCTAATCAACAAACTGGGGGGGGGGTGTTGCTCTTGTCTGTCTTTCGTGGTTCTATGTGGTAAAAAGACCTGAACAGCACTAAAGGGCCTCTGTTTCGTGATGACCGTGGAACATCGGCCCCATTCGAAAGGGAAGCCATGTTCTTCCTGCCATCGTAGAGGTGGCAGTCGTCATGGAAACGTCAATCCTCCACTCATACTCGGCCAAATCAAAAACAGGAAATTGGTCTTGAATGACTCTGACAATGGCGTAATGCCAGGGAAGTGCACTTTTCTACATTTTTTGTCAGTCAAAGATCCTTTATACGACAGGACCATTGTGCTGTTTTTGAGAATGTCAGTCAAAGATCCTTTATACGACAGGAGCATTGGGCGGTTTTCTGTCACATGAAAAATGATCACGGTTACGGCCGTCGTGCAAAAAGGCGGGTCAAAGATCATCTATATGACAGGAGTCCTCTGCCGTGGTGGAGCTAGTGAAAGATGTGGGTGAAGTTGAGCAGAGCGAGTCCGCCATGTTGGTGACGCTGATTAGCGCTCCTGGCAGATAAAAGCAGCCCGCTAAGCCGCCAGGAAGCCGCCAGGAAGCCGCCAGGAAGCCATCGAAAGCGGAGATGGGAAGCGGCGATTAGCAAAGCCGACCTCGCCGCTCCGTGCATCACGCCGCGCCCCGGCGTACGCCCGCCTCACTAATCTTGAGCTTAAGTTATCTTCCAGCCAGCGCTGCGCCCCCTGGACGTGCAGGCCTTATCATTTATTGATTATGTCTCCGAGATGAAAGCTTTCATTTCCACAAGAATGCAGCTGTGCTCCGTGGCTCCATATGGAAACATTTGCCTTCTTCGCCTCGGGACAAAACCTGGCTGGTCACACGCAGACGCTTGCTAGCAAAACACAATCAGCATAATGGCCACAACGTACCAATATGGCAAACATGGCACAGTGGCTGTGGACGATATTGGTGGACCAGCCTGGACACCCAGCACTACAGCAAAGTACGGCAAAATACAGCTCCAAGTTTTCCTTACTGTTGCTTTAATCTTAAGTTAGCGTTAGCCATCCTAACTTTAATTTCATGATCCGTTGTCATTTGAGTTCGTTTTAGCTCGGCCAAGGCTCAAGATTCTCAGAATATGACTTCAAGTTATGCCCCAAAATGAAACGTTTTCCTTCCTGCTGACGTCGTCTCCTGATGTCCCGTTCATTCCTGCAGACGATCCGGGGTCTCCACACGGATGGCGACTAGAAGCCACTGGAGCCTCCCAGATGGGATTCCACGTGCCGAGAAGCCCCACAAATGATGGACATTTTGTCTCGGGATGATTACCAATATGCCCGTGTTGTTGCCCAGGCTGCCGGATTTAAAGGTTGGCTTTGGTCTCCAGGGGCCGTGCGGTTTTGCAGCAGCCTCATCACGAAGCCACAAACATCTCAGCCATTTTGATAGGAGCCAACGTGGGTAAGGCGCTCCCATGCAACGCTGGGTTTCTATACTGCAGCCGCTCTTTTTCTGCACAGTCAGCGGAGCCGCCACGTGAAAATAGAGCATGTTGACAAATTAAAAATGTGCAAATAAAATGGAAATAAATTCAAGGCAGCGGTAAAATGTTACGGATTGTGAATCTAATGAGCAGCGCTGTGGTTTACTTGAGCAGGGATGGAACAAATCACGAGGGAGCCTCTTTTTCCTTTTTTCTTTCACTGGGCACACTCTTAAGATAAAGAGTCATGAGCATCTGGAGACATTTTCCAGATGCTGGTGGAAAGGAGAAATGACCAGAAAAGCCACGGTCCTCCTAAACATGCCGCATTTTACCCAAATACTTCATACTTCATCCCCAGAGCCTGAAGAAGAACGTTGCCGTTTGTCTTTCTCTGTTCCTTTCTTCTGCTTTCATTACCGGGGCGATGCTGGAATGGTCACCACAGGGCATGGTATGCCTTTCGTGCTGACTCCCATCATGCACGGCGTTTTTCCCTGATCCGTCCTTTAGAATCCAGGCCTGCGCACGATGACACGACCGGGCATGGTATGCCGCTATCCCTTCCCAATCGATGCGGCGGAGACATTTCCTAGTGTCAGCTGATTGGTCCAACACATGAAAGTGTCACTTCTGGAACTGAGCACTTGGATGGTCCTGCAATAGTCACAGCAAAGCATGACATGCTGTCGACGTAGCGTCTCCCATCAGAGGTTGCCACATGTTCCCAGTACATAGTATATATATAGTACATGTTCCCAGTACATAGTATATATATAGTACATGTTCCCAGACTCAAGCGTTACCTTTATCCAGGCTAGTGTGCATGAAAGACAGCAGCATGTACTCCTACACGAGCAGGCATGGTATGCTGCTGTGTCCTCCACAAGTGTCTACTTGGGCACCACGTCCATTTTCCTCCATTTTGACCCTGGCACTTTGGGACTGAGCACCAAAGTCACGACAATGCATGATATGCCGTTAGCGCTGATTTGGCTCCTCCCATCAGGGGTCGCCAAATGCTTTATCAGGGCGGCCCGGGCTGGCGTGCATGAAAGACAGCAGCATGCAGTGCTACAGGAGCAGGCATGGTATGCTGCCGCCGTAGCCCTCCATTGGGATACGCCGCATCGGCCCGAGTGGGCCCGAGTGGGCCCATGTTTCCCAGCACAGGTGTTTACAATCCCTGCCTGTTTACAAAACAAGCCTTCCCAAACTTTACGGGCAATTAACGCCTGTGTAGCGGGCGGCGGCTCAGCTGGCTGCCGACGGTGGAGGCTGACGACGCAGCCTGCTTTTTATTATTTTCGCTAGTAGACGTCCAAGCGTTGCCACAAGGGAGGAGCGCTGCCTCTTTTTCCCCCGCGTCTCCTCTGGGCTTGTTGTTGTGCCGTGTGTGTAATTTACGGTCGCACTGATGGACTTAGCAAACATGCTCCCGTCGTGCAATCACACAAGCATGCATCACTTTCTTGGAGCGCTGCGCATGTTGTTACCGTCAGCGCCCAGCTTGTTTTGGAACTTGGCCCCTGGCGCCTTCTTCCCCACGCAGACACCACCACAATTAGCAAATGGATGTAGTCGTCCTTCTTTCATTTTGGGGGCTGCACTTATGACAGGTGCTGTCAATCTGGGCCGGGACCACGCTATTTACGTTTACGTTTATTGTTATTTATACGGCCGAGACCCAAGATCCGCTGGAGAGATTTATGCTCCAAGTCCCGCGGTTCTCCTTTAGAGGCGAACATTGACTGCATATCGTAAATATGGAGCTGTCAGTGCCGAGAGACGAGCGCTTCTTCTTCACGTTATTATTTATATCCTGCTTTTAGCGGCCGCTGTAGCACCCAACAAATTAGGCACGGCCACAATGATCCATCAATTGATCACCGGCGGCATCTGGAAGCAGTCGAGGCAAAATGGCTGCCTTATTTGGCTGCAACCAGCAGAGGCGCCGTGGAGTCAACTGGCCTGATGGCTGAATGGCGTGGAAACAGGAGATGAGAACATTCACATGGAGAGTGCTGCCCATCCACTCCCCGTGAAGACGAATGGACGCTTCATCGCTAATCAATACAATAACAACGTATTACAATCAATATGCAATATGATTGATACTAGCATTGATTATATGCAATACGAGTACTCCATCCCTTTTCAATCAGGTACACAATAAGAACTGTAGTTTGTGTATCTGAGTTTGTGTAAAAGTGAGACCTTTGTAGTTGACTCTTCCGAGTCCCTGAACACACCGAATGGCTGAGGCAGCGAAGCCCACTTCCTTGGAGATGCCAGCGTGCTGGGAAGAACGCGTGTCCTCCTGACATGACGGCCATCTTGATCAACCAACACGGGTAGGATGTGGAGATGTTAGAGTTTGGGAGGGGAGTCGAGGTCTCATCTGACCAACTTTGGCCGGATGGCTTCCTCCTGTGCATGAGGCTTGCCCCCGACGTCTGGGCGGAGGACTGGGAACGGGCGGCCCCAGGGTGTTTAAGAACTTCCTCATTGGCCCTCGATAAGCCGGTAGTTGTGCCGATGACTATCAACCACGGTCACAACTGGACAGATGTTGGCGCTGGGCTGTTTGAAAGACATCAGTCTTCCGGGCTCTTCCGGGCTCTTCCGGGCTCTTCCGGGCTCTTCCGGGCTCTCTTAAGTCCACTTTGACAAATGGCTGCACGTCTGGAGTGGCGCTGGAACCAAATATAACCCCAGCAACAGCCAAAACACACACACACACACACGTATTATTTTTGTTAATGGGATCTAAGGGGACATCGTTTTCCTGATGTGGTGCCATTGAAGCTGCTCTATTAAAGGCTTGTGTTCCTCTCCTGCCGCTTAAGACGCAAACTCCATCCCAGTTATTAAGCCAGGAAGTCCCCACTACTGTACGCTAATGAGAGAGGCCCGCACGCCTTTTATTTATCTATTTTTTTTATTTGACAGCACTTTGAAGTCCTTGTGTCCATAATAGTCCCGCTTGGCCTTTTCCCAATTTTCATTCCCACAGCAAGAAATTAAACAACAGCGTCCTAAAATAGTATCCCGCGCTTCCATCTTCACGGGAAACATGATTGATGGAAAATGATGAATGAGCGTCGACGCGGCGTTTGAAGCTCAGGTGCAACCAAAGGACATTTTAATGGCAGGGGAGGTCGGGCGTGTCAAAGTGGCTTTCGCCGTGGGTCACATGGCCGCCTGCAGCCATCAACTTACTTCACTAGCGCCATCGCCTCTTCATTGCTATCATGGCTATCGTTTTATCAACAATACAGAAGAAGTCAAGATTGGATTTGGCAACAAGAGAGACTTTCTGTCAAAACTGATAAATTTAACAAGACGTTAACAGGACGTGTCTTTTGACTTGAAAAATATTTGGTTTGATTTTTCACTTTATATAATATTAATAGCTTTAAAGAATAATAAATAAATATATGCCCATTGTCACAATATTACTTTTTCGTAGAAAAATATGATTATAAATGTATTTTAACTGTATACAATCAAAAATCTGAATGTATTGTATGTAATACAATGCCGCATACAATGATATGTCGGTGTGAATGTGGCCCCCCAGGCTTGACACGGGCCCCAATAAGCAGGAAGGACAACAGGCCTTCTTCTGGCCACGCCCAGCTCTTGTTCCTCCAACAATTAACGGGATTGAACTACAAGCCATGAAACACTTTCCCACAACGCACCTTCTGCTGGCTAGCGTCCAAACCGGGGGTGGCCGTCCAAACCGGGGGTGGCTTCTGCTGGTTGGATTCTGTGCCTGCTGATTGCCGACTGAGCGCTTTAATTGCAAGCAGACTGAAATGAAAATATCAAGGATATTAAGCATATTATGGATATCAAGCATATTAAGGATCAGACTGAGCGTAAATAAAAAATAATGGCTCCACCTGGATTGGATCATCTTAGACATCAACGGTGATGGTTTTACACGTCACACGTGACCATTCCACAGTGGCCGAGAAGTGCAGAACATGTCCACAAAAATCCCACCAAATTAGCAGTACCGGTTAAAGAAGGTATTGGCCTTCAAGCATCCTACTAAAGGTTGGCTTGCCACTACTTGGCTGTACTGCATGTACTGCATGTACTACTATCATGCGTGGTGTTACCCTTTGGGGAGTTCTGGAAAGGATGAATGAGTGAGTGAATGAAGGAATTTCTATAGGAACATTTGCCTTGGTTAGAGACTATTTTGGTTTGAGTCAGACTTTCTGGAAGGGATGAATGCTAACCAGGGCAACTCCGTAAAACAAACGCCTTTCATTTCCCATGAAAACAGAGAGGTATTGACTTTGTTCCCAGTACACAATGTTGTTTTCTTTCAGGATAATAAATTGTTTAGCATATCTCTACTTTGCTTTTAGCATGCAATTCATTTAGTCTTCATCTTAGTAAAACTTGCTATGAAGAAGTTATTGGTCATCAGTATCAGTCAGCTACTTATTATTATTACTTATGTATTAGTAATGAAAGAAGACCTTAGTAGACACGGCATGGCAGCAGTAGCTTGTGTATATTTGGAGGTTTTAGGAAGGACTGATGCAGCGTTCCGCCCACCCCGGCTTGTGTTTTCCATGATGATCACCTGCATGGAGTCATTGTGTCTCACCCAACGCCTTCAAAGGGAGAACCTTCCACTCTGGTCTGGGGTGAGTCAGCATCAACACAAAGCTGGGAGATACAAGTACAGCAAAGTAAAGTAGACAAAGAGTATTTGGAGGAGTACTGTCCGTCTGGGAGATACAAGTACAGCAAAGTAAAGTAGACAAAGAGTATTTGGAGGAGTACTGTCCGTCTGGGAGATAGAAGTACAGCAAAGTAAAGTAAACAAAGAGTATTTTTGGAGGAGTACTGCGTGCTTGGCTTCTGCCTCGGCTAATGGCGCCGTCCTTTGCCAGCGCTTTGAAGTTCCCTCCCGAGCGTGGCGTTACCTGAAGTCTTGTGAGGTTTTTCCTGGGACGGGGCCGAGCCTCTGCAGCCTAATTAAATGTAATTGCTCCATTTTTGTAGTGGGTCCCGCGTGGAGCAGGGATGCCTTGTAATAAGGGAGCCTGCATGAAGGGTCCGAGGATCACAGACGCCAAAGAGGAGCCACAAGGATCGGAGACGCTCCCCTCGCAACCCCCCTCCAACTGTCGCCTCGTCTGTCCTGGGCAGACCTAGTCATTACTCCTGCGCTGCTCTTCATCCTCTGCGTTGCGTCTTTATTCCCCACGCGGGCCTTTCATCTCACGACAGCTGAATCCCTTCAGCGTGTACAGGAAGCGTATCCGCGGCATTCCCTCAGGTGGCGTCACTCACTCGTGTGGGTGCCGGCAAACAAAGTGGGTAGGAATTCTAGGAATGCTTTGGGACTCCATAAGTGAGCCAGACGCCAAAAGAGGCCGTCTAAGCCCTGACGCTGTTGTTGCTGCAGCGACAGGAGACGCATTCTTTCCGGGAAAGACACCAGGAGGGGAAAAGGAGGAAATTACAGAGCAGGAGGGAGACGGAATGACACAGAGGGAGCGCCGGCTTGACCGTGACCAGGATGACAAGCCGAGAGGCCGAGTGTCAATCTCAGCACCGAGGACCATTCCATACATCTCCATGCACCGCCAGCGATACCATGCTTTAACCATACATGCAATTATCTGGCCACACGATAATCATTTAGTTCTAATCGATCCGATCCGATACGATGCAATTCAACATGATGCAAATTAGGGAAAAAGTGGAATTCCGTATGGTCCTACAAAAAGGATTTGGCTTTATTCCTTCTAGGCTCTTGGCAGTCAATTGTACTAAAGTGCTGTTTGTCTTTGTTACTATGCACCATCTCGTCATCATTCTTCTTCTTCTGCCATCTTAAAACAGCAACAACCTTCCTCCCACTTTCACGTCGGCTATGCAATTACAATTGCAGTAAAACAATTACCATCATTACTGCTGTAAAAAATACAGTACAGCAACAACACTTTCAAGAGTGGAATCAATGTTTGTTTATATTCCTGTCTGCTAAACTTACTGCTAATGCGAATGAGCTAGCAGCTAGGCTAATACGGTAGTGAGGAGCAGGAAGTGGAAAACAACTTCTACCCTTTTAAAATTGGTTCACAATTCACCTGCTGTGCCGAACACTCGTTCAGCCCTAATCCTAACCCGTAACCCCTAAACCATAACCCCTAATCCTAACCCTAACCCTAAACCATAACCCCTAATCCTAACCCGCAACCCCTAATCCTAACCCGCAACCCTAATCCTAACCCGTAACCCCTAAACAATAACCCCTAATCCTAACCCTAAACCATAACCCCTAATCCTAACCCGCAACCCTAATCCTAACCCGCAACCCCTAAACCATAACCCCTAATCCTAACCCTAACCCTAAACCATAACCCCTAATCCTAACCCTAACCCTAAACCATAACCCCTAATCCTAACCCGCAACCTCTAATCCTAACCCTAACCCTAAACCATAACCCCTAATCCTAACCCATAACCCCTAATCCTAACCCTAACCCTAACCCTAAACCATAACCCCTAATCCTAACCCGCAACCTCTAATCCTAACCCTAACCCTAAACCATAACCCCTAATCCTAACCCGCAACCCCTAATTCTAACCCGCAACCCTCTCAGGGCGTCTCAGGGCGTCTCAGGGCGCACGCCAAGACAAAAAGGTCGCAGGTTGTCGCCATTATTTGATGTTTTACGATCCAAGAAAGTGTCCGCTCCAGTCAGTGAGAGTGGGGGGGGGGCTCTTTTGAAATACAAAGAAGGGGCGGGGGTGGGGGTTACAGGAAAAGATCACACACTCACTCCTCTGACCCCTTCATGTCATGTGGCCTCCATGGGGGGGGGGGGGGGGGCAGCTCAGATAATCACTAGCTTGTTTCAACACGTGTCAAAGCATCAGATGGGGGCACGTTTTTCAGTTCCAACCACGCAACGTTGCGCTACATGGACAAGTCATGTGACCATTGCTCACACAGGAAGTGACAGTGACCGTCGGTGGGCGTGGTCACGGGCTGACTCGGACAACTTCCTGTGACATCAGCAGCAAAGGTCAGCATGAATGACTATTGATGGTGACGTCATCCAGGTGTGCCTAATGTTATGGCCAGTGGCCTTCAGGGAAATGATGAATCATCTGAAGCCGGCTTGGAGCCATCTTCCCGGCCCGGAGGGACTGCAACGGGATTTGAATGGCAGCATGAGAGGAACACAGGCGTCTAATACGAAAACGAAGATGGGCTGAGGCCTGACATCCACGTTGGAGGTTTGAGGGTACCAAACATGTGCTGCCCAGCTGGAAGCTTTTGTAGTTTGTAGAAAGTACAAAAGAAAAGGCCGCACGGCGGCCTAGTGGTTAGCATGTTGGCCTCACAGCCAGGAGGCGGTGGGTTGGAACATCTGTGTGGAGTCTGTGTGCGCTTCCCGACAACTGGGATAGGCTCCAGCACACCCTACTGAAAATGGATGAAGAAACTCCAAAAAGACAAAAGTATGAACAGTCTGAAATACCACTTCCCCACGGAACGGGAGGAGAACTTGTTTTCACGCCATCGTGCGGAACAGGCCATGGCTGACTTCATGCAGTCTACACTAACTGTTTGCAACTGTCATTGGTGCCACCTAGTGGCCATAACACCACATGGCACCCTATTGGCCCAACACCGTAACAGAGCAGTCGACTGCCAAACATTGTATTGAAGTGTTCTGTTTTTGAAGTGCATCATAACCTAGCACGCCATCAAACAACCGGCGGAGAAGGTGAGGCTGATCCACGAGGAGCGTATACGAGCGCAGGAGGCAGCGTGTTGGTTTATTTATAGCGTGGATCCTAGACGGTCCAAAGTCAGACTGCAAATAAGAAGCGACCATCAGAGTTTGGCATCGGCACGCTTGCAAGTAGACGTGCATCACCGATGGCTAAAACGTGCACAGATACGACACACACGGTGGCAGCAAGGACCAACGTCATCGTCAATCACAGCGAGACCACCGTGCTAACCCCGCCGACACCAGGTTCCAATTTGGGCTTGATGGGCGTTCTGGTTGCACACGAACGCCAGACAATGATAAAGCGCTGATGTCACCGGCATATTTCACACGTTGACAGCCGTGGTCTTTGCCCACCAGCTAGCGGGCCAGCTTTTGTTGCCTTGTGGTCTGAAACCGGACCAGGTTTTGGCGTACGCGCTCCATTCCTGCACAGGAAGGGGCGGATCATGAAGCGTGCAGGAGAAAGCATGATGGCTGACCCTCCACTTGTCCCTCTGGCCCCAGCAATAGTCTGTTCCAGGGTCAAGCCCTTACTCTCTACTACGTCAAGAAAGAATGGGACAATTGTAGAAGTGTAAAAATAAGCTCACCCCTGCTAATGTCACGCATTGAAAGGATGCAACATAAGTACATATGCTAAGACCTTTTCTATATGTACAAAAAACCTGCATCTCAGTTCCTCTGAAAAAGCTCATTTTTTATTTTTTTGGTTTTTCAACTTTCCTCCTATACATTTCCTCATTATATTGTTCCTCATAATATTCCAATGTTGGAGGAGGACTCGGGATGGAAGCAGGAAACTGGCTTAAACATCACCAGGATGCTGGAACCCGGGCTTCCAGCTTTGGGGGGGGGGGGGGGGGGGGCTTAGTGCATGGTTCCTAGCTCGCCATCTAGACCTGGCCTATATGAAATAGGAGCAGTGGAAATTCATCAATGTGCACACACAAAACATTCTAATCACTATAATATATATATATATATATTACAAGTCGTATCATAACCTCAGTATTGTACAATGTATGTTATAAGTTATAAATAAATAATTGTCATATGATATTATTCATGATAATAATCAAAAGTAGTCGGTTAATCTTGCAAACAATAACAGGCAAAGTTTAGCGGCCAACAATAATTAAAGTACAGAGAGTACATCAGTAAAATTGTTGCACAAAAGATGTCTTTCCAAAGCCTCCGACCACAATAATAATAATATATTCATAATGAATAAAATATTCATAACTCCATGGACATTAGAGCCAACAGGCTGCTAGTAGAAGGCTGCTAATGCAGTTAGCAAGGAGATGCTAACAAACACTCACCAATTCCATAGTTCCATCAAAGGAATGCTCCTTTCAATGCGCCCCCTCCCACACCCCGTCCACGCATACCTTAGGTTTAGACTTTTAGATTGTGAAACGACAACAACTTTACATTCCTGTAGCGTCTTTCCACGCGTGTCCCTCACGGCTACCGGTGGGGGATCTCTTCCGGGTTATACACCACACTGATTGGTGGCGCACCGTCACGTGACTTGGTGACACACGCGCACACACACCGTCACGTGACTTAGTGACGTAGCACCGCCGAGACATTGCACGCACGGGTAATTAATATTTCTATAATTGTTCTATAATTGATTCTATTATGAATTATAATGAATTATATATTACTAATTATATATATAACAACAACCATAATAATAAAACTTTGTTTTCTATCTGGGTTACAGATGCACTCAATTGTAACCTGATGCGCAATATGGAGGTATTCCACGTATGGAGGTATTCCACATATGGAGGTATTCCACGTATGGAGGTATTCCACATATGGAGGTATTCCACATATGGAGGTATTCCACGTATGGAGGTATTCCACATATGGAGGTATTCCACATATGGAGGTATTCCACGTATGGAGGTATTCCACATATGGAGGTATTCCACGTATTGAGGTATTCTGTGTAGGAAGGTACTCTACGTATGGAAGTATTCCGCGTATGGAGGTATTACATGTATGGAAGTATTCTGTGTAGGAAGGTATTCTATGTATAGGAAGTATTCCACGTATGGAGGTATTCTGCATATGGAGGTATTCCGTGTATGGAGGTATTACATGTATGGAAGTATTCGGAGCGATGTGATTGTGGGATGCGGTGTGAAAGGTCACGCCATCCCGCCTCGCTGAGTGAAAGGCTGCTGCCCGTCGGATGTGGGATGCAGTGTGAGAATTTTCTGGAATGCTGGGATCTGTGTGGAAGGTGAAGGCGTAGAAAAGTCGGATCTCGGGTTGTGGGTCCGATGCTGCGGCGGGGTTAGCGTGATGGCGGAAATCATGTTTCCGGGTTGTGTAACGCTCCCTTGGAGCAACCGGTGCCGCTCCATTCCTTCTCCCGCCGTGTCCTCCCTTCAGTCAACACCTCCACTCTGACAGGAGTGCCAATTTTCACTGATTGAAGGCTGAGGAGGCGCGGGTCCGCCACACAGACTCCTCTGCCCGCCTGCCTGAGCTCACTTTGTACTGCCAGTCAACCTGGAGGGAACCGCCCACATAATCCTAATCCTCGCCGTGTCGAGGGCCCTTAAGAAGTCAAGTCGGAGCTCTGGCTGTCTCCTCTGGACTGTTGTCGTTTGCTCTTGAGGTCCCAGGCGGAAGAAGAAAAGAAGAAAAGGAAAAAGGAGCCTTTGTCCTTCGGAGTGTTTTAGGAGAGGGTGTGCACCAACAAACCAGAGCACATCATCTCTGCTCCCTTAATCTGCCTGTTAATTGGAACCACTCACTTTAATTGTTAATGACTCATCACTGACAGAGGGGGGGCTCCACCTTCAAAAGACTCCGCCCCCCCCCCCCCCCCCAAGTGGCATGGCCTCCAAGAAGTGAGTAAGGATAATGGGGGCCTCCCCTAAAGCCTCAAATAATAGCAAGAGAAAACACAACGAACCGCAGATTATGTCTAGACTGAGCCTTCATCTTCTCATCTTCTCCTGACGCTCATCCTAAGAACTTGCAGATGGACCAACACGCTCTTCCCATGCAGATGCTGCTCTTTCCCGTTATGACATACTTTTTATCATCCACCCATTTCCAAAACCCCTACCCAAAAACCCAAACATACGAAAACCAAACCAGGAAATCACCGCAATCCAACTCATTTGCTGCAGGCGGCCACAAATATGAACCCTAAATATATAAACATATAAATATATAAACATATAAACATAAACCTGATCATCTGCAGTCTGACATGCAGAAAACTAAGCAGCAAAACGAGGCCTGGAATGGCGGGATGCTCCAGTTGACCTTCACCTCACCTTCCGGAATGTGTCACGCTCAAAGCCTTCCCCCGCAACCTGTCCTCACGCTGTGCATTGCTTCCAGCACCTTGGCACGTCTGCCCCGTAGAACAACGGCATGAGCGGAGTGAGCCCATGTCTCAGTCATACGGTTTCTTTGCCTTGGTGGGTGGAGGCGGGGCCGCTCACATACACACAGTGAGTGCAGATGAGTACAACGCAGTAGACAATATTTTAGTAAACTGCAAGATATTGTTATATATTTGTATGAATACTGCAGTATATTTTTATGAATATTTTTTATTTGACTTTTCTTAAAAGTGATGTTGTTCTCATAAACACAATGTGTTATATGACATGCCTAATGATGAAATACTACTACTACTACTACTACTACTACTACTAATAAAGCATATGTTGAAGCATTGATTGAATGTCTGATAGGACTTTGACCAAAAGAGCTTCATGATGTCAAAGGTTGAATGAGCGTATTTTTAAAAGGGCAAACATGCTTGGTTTTCTAGCTGGGATAGGTTCCAGCATCCAACCGTGCATTACAAGATAATAACGTCTGTGGTTGAAAACGATGATGAATCTCCCAGAAGTCATTCGTCATGTTCGTATCTGGTAGGCTGATTGGGTGGAAAGGAAGGGTGTGGATGACGGTGCCGGCGTTACGTCTGTACAGCAGGATAACGCCATGAGTCATGTGACACCAACAACAAATGAGGCTGGAAGACTGCAGGGAAGCTGGAAAATAATAATTAGCTGCACGGATAAGTGGCGCTCATTATGGCATGTGATGATAACACCGTGTGTGATGAGAGGAGCATCCCTGCTCCTCCTCCCGCATGATGAAAGCATCCCATGATCCCGCAGGAATGACAGTGGACAAAACACGGATAAGAGCAGGGAGGAAATTGCAGTCCAAACCGGCTGCTGAGTGCCGGAGACACGACCCAGTCCAAATGTTCTGCTTTGGTTGCTTTTATGTCGCAATCTGCCAAGCGGGCCGAGGCAGCGACAGGTGACTTTGGAGGCGAGGCGGGGACGGGGGGTTGTGGGGTTCCTCCTGTAGATCCCTGAGGTGTGCTCAGGTGTGCGCAGTTGAAAGAGGAGGCGAGGAGGAGGCGAGGAGGAGGCGAGGAGGAGGCGGGCAGGCTTTTCTCCGTCTAATTGCGGCGGCAGGCAAGCCCACACAGAAAGCCGTGCTTGTTTACGCTGCTATTTGCTCTTAAATGTCAGAGTATGTTTGCTCTCATATTGCATATAATTTGCCCAATAACAGTCACATGTGCTATTATGTCACCGCAGACGCACCACCCATCAACCCTTTCTGCTCCCCACCGATGAGGAGCGAGCTTCCCATAGACGCTGGCACACAGCAAACAACGACCACAGGAGGCCGTGTTGCTGCGTGAAAGGGCAGGGAGTTGCTGGGTTCTGTATAACAAACACCCATCAATGAACCTTGCATTGTTTTCTTATTTTGTGGCATTTCCGTGCAAGAGGCTAGAGGCGTAACAGAGGCGGGACAGCGCCTGTGTGAAAGGGAACAACACTTAAACATTCACGTCTCTCCAGCTGTTGTGTTGAAAGTAATTGTTGCCGTTGGGCTGGCATTTGATGTCCCACCAGTCTACTTAAATGTGCTGCTGGCTGCTGTGTGAAAGGCACAGGCAAATAAAAGTGCCACAGCATCAATATTGCAGTACTTCTGTATGAAAGAGACCAGGGAAAGCTGCATTGTCAGGAGCTGCAACTTTGGTCCCCCGTAAAAGGCAAGGGCGGCTTTTGCTGTCAGGCTGTTCTGTAGGAATGTCGTGTAAACGAGGACGCAATCCCTGCTGACAAGCAGATAGAGATCGTTGATATCTTTACTGCAACGATTCCCACCCGAGTGGGAACCCACCCGCATGGAAACAGTCTTGCTGCCACAGAGAGAGCTCTGATTCAGTCCAGTCGTAGCGCCCCCCCAGGTCTGGGATGAAGAATTCATCCCAAACGTGACACAACAGTGCGAGCCATCCGGTGGCAATCCAAAGCGTCCCGGACGCCACAGACGCGGATATTAAAAAGACGTTCCCATTGGTTAGCCGATGTGCTACTCAGAGGGCCCACGGCCGAGGCGCCGGTCCCAGTGCCTGTCTCCGCAGCGCTAAGCCAGCATTAGGCAGATTTAAAGGGCAAGGCATTTGGGCTGCTGTCATCTCGTGTCAGTCCACCGCAGGGACCGCGACGCGGTTAAATAACTCGTAAATAAACACCACACGCATGCTCTGGGGGGGCCGGGCCTGCGGTTTGGATGGGGGCCGCTCGCGACGCCCCTTCTTCTCCGCCGAGAGCCAGACCCGACGCTTCGACTTCATAAGTCATCAAGCAGACTGACGGCTCCCGCCGCCCTCCCCAGCCCCCGTCCCTCCGTCCCCGCTCCTCAACATTCCAATACGTGTTCTCCCGCTCGCGCCTCCTCACACTCTCACTCTTCCCTGGCTCTGCTCGGCAACACCGCCGTGACGGCACCCGTGGAAAAACTGAGGGTGTCTCTCTTAAAGCCGTCCTGGGGTCCCAGCTCCGGCGCTGCCCCTCCCTGCCCCCCCCCGCTGTCTCTGCCCTGTCTGTCTTCTGGAGCGGGGACCACACAGATGTTCCAAACCACATCCAAGCAGTCTGGCTGGTACCAACACTTTCACACGCACACGCACGTGCACACCCCCATACACACGTGCACACACCCCCACACACACATACACACGTGCACACCCCCACACATGGCGACCTTAAACCTGCTAACTGCAACCCTGCTAACCCTGCTAACTGTGCTAACCGTGCTAACCGTGCTAACCGTGCTAACCCTGCTAACCGTGCTAACCCTGCTAACCGTGCTAACCCTGCTAACCGTGCTAACTCTGCTAACCGTGCTAACCCTGTTAACCCTGCTAACCCTGCTAACTGTGCTAACCGTGCTAACCGTGCTAACCCTGCTAACCGTGCTAACCCTGCTAACCCTGCTAACCGTGCTAACCCTGCTAACCGTGCTAACCGTGCTAACCATGCTAACCCTGCTAACCGTGCTAACCCTGCTAACCCTGCTAACCCTGCTAACCGTGCTAACCCTGCTAACCATGCTAACCCTGCTAACCGTGCTAACCCTGTTAACCCTGCTAACCCTGCTAACCGTGCTAACCCTGCTAACCGTGCTAACCGTGCTAACCCTGCTAACCGTGCTAACCCTGCTAACCGTGCTAACCCTGCTAACCGTGCTAACCGTGCTAACCCTGCTAACTGTGCTAACTGTAACCCTAAGCATGTTTTATATTTTGGCTACTTCAGTTCCATCGAGCCAACAAGTCCTCTATGCTGTGTGAGGACCTCCCAAGTGTGTCTTGCCCTCGTCCAGTCCGGAATGGCGGAGACCGGTCTTAGCGGTCCTGCTAGCTACAAGGCTGCTTTTTAGTGTGTGGAATTCTCATTTGGACCCAACAAGACACCTCGGAGCTCGGCTGTGGCCAAAACGCACGAGTTGGAATCCTTTCAGCTTAATTGCTTTTTAACAAGGTTGCCTGCTGTGCTGACATTCTACGTTAGCGCCGTCAACGCTGGATGAAGTCTGTGAAAAACTCCCATAATGCACCCTTGTAAAACTCAGCAAGGAGCCAGGAGGCTGCAGAACAAAAAGTACTTTTTATCAATCTGACCCGTCATCCACCATCTTCTATGAGACACCAACACGTCTTCCTCTGAGCTTCTGTGTTGTAAAGATACAAAAAGAGGTAAAAAGAGGCAGCCAATGAATTGGGCCCCCCCATTGGGCCCAGAAAGGCGGCCATTCAAAGAGCTCCAAAACGTCCAGCAAGGTTTTCTATCCCTGCTGTTAGCATGTAGCAACGGCTACATTGATGCTAACATGTCATACTTGAGTATTTTAGGAGAACTTCCTTCCTGGGTGCATTGATGTCACATAGCAACATAGAAAGGAAGGCTACACCTAGCTGAGTTGCTAGTCGGCTAGCTGGCTTGTCATGTTGGTCTGTGATAACACAGTCCCCCACCGTGCCCCCATTATGTCCCTGTCGTGTCCCCCACGGTGTCCTCATCATGTCCCCATCATGTCCATCATGTCCCCACCGTGTCCCCACACCGCAAGGAGAGAGGCCGCCATGGGCAGGTGGACCAGCAGTGGGAAAGGCCTTCCTTGGGCGAGCCAGAGCAGCCAAAGAGCTGGGGGGGGGGGGGGGGGGGGAGTGGTGTGTGATTCCAAATAACGTGTGGCACCCCAACCACCGCAAATACTAAAATGTACAGTTAGCCAAAACATCATCTCTGACCATTTTTAATATCCCTGAATTAGCCCTAAAATAGCGACGTCTGCGGACGGCGGTGCCCATTTTGGTGGGGCCTGCTCTTCAACAGCAGCAGGAAATGAGGAGATGATGATGGAGTCCAACCTAGCCTCTGCTTCAGGCACCCTCCCCAACATGGGACAGCAAGACAGGATGCCAGGATCATCCTGTCACAGGGACACGTTTTATGACCGCCAGCAGCATCCCGTCGGCTTCCCCACACACAACACGGCCGTCCTGAAGAGCGAGGAGGATAGTCAACGTGATTTAGTGTCCTTCTCCGGCCAACAGCATTACCGGCATCAGGGCTTACAGCATGTCCCCATTTAGTGGTTTCATGAAGCCGCATTAGGAAATATGCCACAAGCAAATATTCTTTTCACCCTCGCAGCCCAGACGCCTTTTTATTTCTTCTTTACGAGACGTTTTATAAATAAATAAGCTGTTCGCATGACTGCTCATTCCTGCCGCCTGACGTGACATCATCACCGCTGGGTATTAGGCGCCATCTAGCGGCCATGATGGGGAAGACACGGTACTACAGCCGATAGGCTCCTTTTACTTTCACCAGGCAGCATTTACTGTACACCTATATGATGTCAAAAACTAATTAAATGCATTAAATCCGACAAAAGCACTTTAAAACTATATTTAGAAAATACAAAGTATTAAAAACGTGACTTTCAGGCCAGATAAAGTCTGTTATTGTTATTATTTCTTGGTAGATTACAAGTCTACGTCATCCAGGCATTGCCATATCAACACTTTCTTACATAAACCTTCAGAATAGTAATCACACACATGACGTCACAAGGTCATTTGATGTCATTCAACCCTTTGCTCCAGCATCCTGCATCCCGCCTCTGGGGCTGTCCCGGTCTCAGCGGCAAATGAGAGGATTAGCCGAGGCGTGTTCACCTTGGAGGAGAAGAGGGCGGATGCTACTGAACACAAGCGATGCTCGGAGCCCTCTGCAGCTCGGCCAACCAGCTCGGGACGAAAGCTCATCGTTGTCGGACTTCAAGATATGACGGTGGTAGGCAGCTAACTCTAGCACGTTAGCTAGCGGTCAATGTGAGGCCCAAGTCGGCAAAATGTGTCAACAAAGATGCCAAGCGATCACCAATCTGGCATCGATTGGCTTAGCCTGTGACAAGCGGTGGTCAAACGTCTGACGGACGACAGAAATTTGGATTCTCACGGTAGAAAAAGACAAGCCGTCGTTTGGCAGCCAACACAGGAAGTACTTGGAAGGAGCGTGGCAGCCAAGTGCATCATGGGATGCTTTCTGGATGCCTTCTTTTCTTGGCTTGGATGCACGAGTCACGGTGAAGAACTGCTAAATTCTTCATTGTCCCGGCCCACAGAAGATTTATTTTAAGGGGGGCAGACTTGCTGTCTTGGTGGGAAAGGTCCCCCCCCCGACCTATTTCCCGCTCTGCTTTTCAAGCGCCGCCCCGTGGCACTGGGCTCCGCTGCTTTCCGTCAACTTCAGCCTTCAAACGCCTCTGCCAACCTGATTGACGCAGCTCTGGCTTTGATTGACGGCTCGATGAAGGGGAACGCCGTCCTCCGCGTGTTGGATGTGTCACTCTCACGGCACCCGAGAAACCGAGAGGATCCGCTGGAGGATTGGTGCCATTCTTCTTTGTTTGGGATACTGGGAGCTGAAAAGGGGCCAGACGTCCTACTGGTGCCATCCCAAATTAGCGCCCGCACACCAAGCTGGCTTCTTACCGCCTTTGGCGGAATGACGGAGGAATGACGGAAGAATGACGGCAATATTTAGTAGATCCTCCTTGAGCAGAAATAAATGCTTCCTATAGCTTCCAATGAGGGCCTGGATTCCGTTCCTCGTTCCAAAACATCTCCAGTTGAGTCAGGTTTGATGGCTTCCCAGCATGGACATCCCGCTTTAAATCCCACCACAGATTCCCAATCACATTTAGGTCTGGGGACTGAGATGGCCATTCCACAACGTTGTACTTGTTCCTCTGCTGGATGCCTTAGTGGAATTGGAGCCGTGTTTAGGATCATTGCCTTGGTGGAGGTATCCAGCCCCGACCCAACACTGATTCTTGAAGGCTGTTGGCAACAATCTGCTGATTTTGACTGGAATCCATGCCGCCTTCAACTTGAAGATTTCCAGTACCTGCACTGGCCCCCCAGGCCCCAGCATGATGGGACCACCACCAAATGTTACTGTGGGTAGTAAGTGTCTTGGAATGCCGTGTTCTTCATCCGCCATGCATACTACCCCCCCCCCCCCCCCGTGTGAAAGCACACCATTGCAATGTGACCCGTTTCTGTACAAAAGAAAGAGGAAATAATGTTTGATTCTTCAGGATCTCTGTGTGGAAAGACCACCTCAAATGTCGAGAGCTACCACTATGGATACAATTTCCAGATTCTTCAGGATCTCTGTGGAAAGACCACCTCAAATGTCGAGAGCTACCACTATGGATTTCCATAGATTTCCATGACAATGACACCAGGTTACAGCCATTCGGTCCATTTCACACAGAAACCTGGCTTCCTAACCTCATTTGTCAATGAGGGAAAAAACGACACGACAATTTCCATCGTTTTGAGGGTGGATGTAAGCTGTAACAGGCGGGAAACCATCTGTGTGAAAGTGCATTCGGGAACAGTGGTACGTCCCTGGGTTCTGTATGAAAGGCTGTGAGGATCTCTGCACAAACGTTTCATCACGATGCTGCTTAGTTAGGGACGACTTTTTATTCCACTTTCGCTCTTTTGTGCAATTTAAAAAGTCACTTTTAGAATACTGCCCTAACATTCCACACGCACGCACACGCACACGCACACACACACACACACACACGCACGCGCACACCCACACGCACACACACACCATCCACACAAAGAAGGGCTGGCTTCCAAGAGGCGTCCCTCCCGAGTGAGGATGACAACGAGGTGGAAGATCATTCCAAGGACTGCTGTCCTTTTCCCAAACTTGGCCTTTCCAGTGAATGTACTACGTCATCGTCATGTATCCACGTGCATTGTACACATGTGTACAATGCACGTGGGAAGCAGGAAAGCAGGAAGCAACACGGGGATCAATCATCAAATCACATTCAACCATGTGTCAATCAGCAAAGCCAGAAAAGCATTTTGGAGTTTTAGGAAACCCTGATAGGTCAAGGAGGTCATGGTGCAAACCATGACAGCAATCACATCTTAAGACGTCTCAAGATAGAAAATAGACAAAAATAATTTCATATCTTTCATGAAATATCATTTTATAAATCTCAGTCAGTGAAATAGAATGAAAGTAAAGTGATTAAAATAGGCCACATTTTCATCATTCATTCATCCTTTGACTTCCTGTTGGATGGAATAAACAGCAGGGGTGTCACCAGACACGTCACATGACCAGATGGCAGGGAAAAAGAGGCAGCTAAGAATGCACGTGATGGGACGCACCTATTCCACCTCCTTCATATGAAGCACATTGTTATTATTATTCTTATCAACATTGTTCCACCCAAGAACTACCTTACTGGCGTAGTGACACCTCGCCACACCACAGCAGCTAGCGACTAGCGACTAGCTGGCTAGCTGGCTAGCTGGCTAGCGACTAGCCGGCTAGCGACTAGGCTAGGTGTAGCCTTCCTTTCTATGTTGCTATGTTTCTATCAATACACCCAGGAAGGAAGTTCTACTAAAATACTCAAGTATGACATGTTAGCATTGATGTAGCTGTTGCTACATGCTAACAGCAGGGATAGAAAACCTTGCTGGACGTTTTGGAGCTCTTTGAATGGCCGCCTTTCTGGGCCCAATGGGGGCGTCCCAGGACGTGCATTCATTGGCTGCCTCTTTTTACCTCTGTTTATATCTTTACAACACACACACCTCAGAGGAAGACGTGTTGGTGTCTGGATGACGGGTGGACAACATTCCAACATTCCCTTAACATTTTCAAGAAAAGTACAATGAATATGACAATATGTGGCATCCATCCATCCATCATCCATTCATCCCGCCACCCATCCCGCCATGCATCCATCTCCATCCATTCCATTCAGCCATCTCTCCACCCATCCATCCATCCATCCATCATCTCCATCCATCCAGCCACCCACCCACCCACCCATCCATCCATCCATCCATCATCTCCATCCATCCAGCCACCCACCCACCCACCCACCCATCCATCCATCATCCATCCATCCATCCATCCATCCATCCATCCATCCATCATCCATTCATCCCGCCACCCATCCCGCCATGCATCCATCTCCATCCATTCCATTCAGCCACCTCTCCACCCATCCATCCATCCATCATCTCCATCCATCCAGCCACCCACCCATCCATCATCCATCCATCCATCCATCCATCTTGTATGTCACTGGGATGATGGGCGTATGCAATCTATTAAGTTCATTTGTAGTATGTGTTACCGTGTGTATGCTAGCAGCCCCGCCTCCACCCACCGAGACAAAGAGACTATGACTGAGAAGAGGTTTCACTCAGTGCGTACCATTGTTCCATGTATGTATACTATGTATACTATGGATGTCATGAATGTGCCACGGTGCATAAAGCCATGCACGGAGTGAACCTCTTCCTGTTTGGATGCGAGACGAGGGCACGCACGCACACGGCAATATACGGATTATGGGCTTCATTCTCATTGATTGTGTGATTGATTGATTCGGGGATGATGAATCTCGTCATGTTTTCATCTCCTGAGATCTGGTGACACCCCTCCATCCACCCCTCCGTCCCAGCAAGTGAGATGTCCAATGCAGCTCCAGCGTGGCGCTGGTAGATCTGCCATGACATCCAGCAGGAGGAGGATGACCTTGAGGCACACGTTGATGGATGAGAAGAAAGGCAGAGGAGTCAGAGTTTGGTCATCGGAATGTGCAGATTGTTCCAGGGTCCCATCCACAGCTCCTCCTCCTCCGACACGGCGGGACCGCTGCCGTCCTTGTGGTTGTCCGCCACAGTCTCCCGCCCCTCCCCGCTGCCGTGTCGTCCCACAGACGTGTTGGCCAGGCTGCTTTTGGACGCAGAAGCTTTAAGGCCGTTCAGGCTGGAGCCCAGGGAGCCGCTGGAGGAGCGGGTGTTCAGGTTGATGTCCAAATGGGGGGGAAGGGAAGTACCCGTCCCGCTTTCCGTGTTGCTTTCGTTGCCGTCAAGGCTGCCGACGGGGGAGGGTTCTTCGTGGGTCACCCCCAGCTTGTCCAGCTTTTTAAAGTGGGAGCCCACCTTCTGGTTGTTCAGGTGGGGCGTCCGTCTGGTTCGAACAATGGTGCCATTGTGGGCCAGGTAGATGTTCCCGTTGGTGTGGCCGTGGCCGCTGGGGGGTTGGCCCCTCTGGGTGTCGGCTGCACTCTCCTCTCCGGTGGAGGTGGTCTCGTTTTCCCCATCGACTCCCAGCTTCAATCGCACCTTCCTCACCAGCTACGGAGAAGAACATGGATGAGTTTCATGGGGGGGGGGGGGGGGGGGGGGCATCCACTTGGAAGCAGAGCATACAGAAAGTAGAAAAGATATTTCCCAATGAAGCTAGCGTGAATGCTGAGAGATGCCGAGGAACGCCACCACTGGGGTGTTGCCAGCGTGACCAGCATTGACCCGAGTTACCCCCCCCCCACACCCCCACCTGGGGCCCCACGTCTCACTTCCCCCCCACACACACTTTGTTGTTGTCTAAATGTTTTTCCATCAGACCACATCGTGAAAACGTACATATAGATGTACATAAAGAAGATAGGAGAAGAAGGAAACGTGCATCCATCTCTGCCATTTTACATTTTCACAATATTTCAACTTTCTTAAATAACCTCGAAATTTGATCTTAAAATTAATCTTAAAAAGCAGCCCAGCAGGGCGGCCCAGGCGTCCCTCTTCCAGTTCCTCCCGGCGGATCCCAAGGCGTTCCCAGGCCAGTTGGGAGACATAATCTCTCCAACGTGTCGTGGGTCCTCCCCGAGGCCTCCTACCTGCCCAGGGAGGCGTCCAGGAGGCATCTGAACCAGCTCCTCTCCATACGGAGGAGTAGCGGTTCTACTCCGAGTCTCTCCCGGACGACAGTGCTTGTCACCTTATCTGTAAGGGAGCCCAGTCCAAGAGCCCAGCCACCCTGGCACCCGCCATCTTGGCCTTCCGGTCACCACCCGAAGGTCATGACCATAGGTGGTCCATAGGTGAGGGGAGGAACGTAGATCCACCGGCAAATTGAGAGCTTTGCCTTTGGGCTTCGCTCTGTCTTCATAATATTATTATAATTATTATAATATTACGAGATGATCCTGTCCAAGTTACAAAAATGACAGGTTACATCATGTTTTTATGATTGTTTTATTATTATTATTATTATTATTATTTTAGAAGGTGCTGTGGGTCACACTATGGGCACCCCGGCCTAAGGGTCAGTGATCTGATTGGACGTTCGGTAAGTGCAGGAAGTCTTGAAGGCACCATTTGCACGGTGAAGGCTTGGTAAAAATTCCCGACATTTCATAAGCAAGGCGTGATGGCTGGCGCCTCCTTGCGGAAAGACGGCCATCGTTCTTTGACGGCGTTACAACGCTAGCCGCTAGCCGCTAGCAGCCAGCAGCTAGCAGCCATCTTGGCCTGCAGCATTGACACAATGATCAGTTAGACACAAGATCTCCAAGTAGACAGAGAAGAGGAAAGCGAGGGTTGGAGCGTTCAGGAGGAAGGAGCTTCAGTGGAGGTCAGAGACACTCAGGATGTTCACGCTCATGCAGAGTTCTGAGACGGTCTCTTACGTCACAGTCCCAATGTTTCCTAGAAGGCTGTCAGGGTTCCTTCAGCCTCGGAATCTGACGTCATCTCGGTTTCTCCGGTGTCTTTGGACGCTCCGCTGGCCTCCGAAACTGAGCCGCTGGCTGAGGAGTTCTCCGAGGAGACAGCATCTTCGTCCACCTCGGTAATCGGGGACAGCCCCCCGTATGTCTCCTCGGAGCTTCCAGCCATGATCTCAGATGAATACGGGACACCAACATACGGGGGTGAGGGGCCCGGGCCTCCAGACGCCACACTGGACCTTCTGGATGCGCCGTCATCGCTGATGTCGCTGGCTGACTCCTTGCTTTCATCAGCAGCCTCTGATTCTTCTTCTTCGCTTTCCTCCGTTATTGTGTCCTCAGACCTCTGAGTCAGGATGGACTTCCGGGAACGCAAGCTGCCGCTGGAGGAGACGCTGATTGCAGATCTTCCTTTGCTGCTCAAGGAACTCTCTTCGGTCATCTGGCTGCTCCTGGATGACCTTGATCCTGACTCGGCCTCGCTAACTGTTCCAGACCGTGATCTGGCCTCGCTAACTGTTCCAGACCGTGATCTGGCCTCGCTAACTGTTCCAGACCGTGATCTGGCCTCGCTAACTGTTCCTGACCCTGATTCGGCCTCGCTAACTGTTCCTGACCCTGATTCGGCCTCGCTAACTGTTCCTGACCCTGATTCGGCCTCGCTAACTGTTCCTGACCCTGATCCAGCTTCGCTAACTGTTCCTGTTCCTGATTCGGCCTCACTGAGTTCCTCACTGGACTTCTCGGATGTTAATGCACTTCTTGAAGTTCTAGTTCTCTGTGAAGACCTCACACTTGAGCCAGATGACGAGGCTGATCGTCCGGCGCTACCACTTTCGCTTATGCTAGCACTAGCGCTCTCGCTCCTGCTAACGCTTCCACTCCCGCTGTCCCGTCGACTTCCACGCCCTCCGCTCGCCTCGCTAGCCTCAGTAGCTGATGACCTCATGGATGATCGGGCAGAAGATCCGCTGTCTTTAGCGCTTCCTGACGCCTCGTCTTCCTCAGACTCTTCATCCGATTCCGCCTCTGTTCCTGAAGCCTTTTCTGTGCTGGTGTCCTTGTCTGTTGCCTGGACTGTTCCTGATTCCGTATCAGACGCTCTGACAGACCCAGAGTCCTTCTCAGAGTCTGGGTCTGACTCCAGTTCTGATTCAGATTCCTTCTCAGTTTCTGATTCTTTTTCTGTCCCCGACGGCTTCTCTGAATCGGATTCTTTCTCACTGACTGATCCCTTCTCACTTTCTTCCTCTTCCGACTTGGACTTGCTCTCCTCATCCGACCCCCCAGGGGATTCATCTGGCTCTTCTTCCGAGTCCACCGTGCTTTCGTTGGCATCGTCCCGGTCTAAGTCCACTTTGAGATAGTCTCTATCCACGCTGCTTTTCTCTGAAGACTCATCATCGGAGCCTTTCTCCTCGGCGCTCCCACTTGCACCCGCTTCCGGCTCACTTTCCATCACGCTGATTGACACTTTGGATTTCCTTTCATCCTCGCTGGTGACTTGCGAGGCCTCTTCATCTCGCTCGCTGCCCGTGGCGCTCACGCTACTCTGGGACTTTCTCCGGGCTTGCAACTTCCTGCCCAGCTTGATTTTTTTCAAAACTTTGCCCAGCTGGCTCCGGGAGGCCGACTTCCTGTCGATGGGTCCTGCAGGTGACGGCCCATCACTCAGACTCTCCTGGCTGTCGATGCGGCGGGCGGACATCAGCTTGGCGTAGTCCTTATCCTTCTTCCTGACACCAAACATCTTGAACATTTTGGCCTTCTTCCATGGAGATGGACCAGCGGCATCGGACGCCTGCTCTCCTCTCTTCCCGGCCGCCAGGAGTTTGCTGAGCTTGATGACGGACTTCAGCTTCTTGGCAGCCTTGGAAGGTTCCGAGTCTCCTTCTGGTTCAGCCGGCTCCATTTCCTCTCGGTCCCTAAATGCAACCCTCTTTGGTGGACCCCGGCCCCTCATAGCGCCGCGGCCCCTGCCTCTGCCCCGCCCCTAAGACAGTTATACATGCAATGTGACAACATCCTGTTTGGGAGGGTTACCATGGAGATTAGAATGTTGCAAACCACACAGCGTCACATCCGCTCGCTCTAGCAGTAATTAGATACGCGGTATTGCAGTACTACTTTCATTATCTTGAAAGGAAAAGTACACCTTCTGTTGACCACCCGTCATCCACCATCTTCCATGAGACACCAACACGTCTTCCTCTGAGGTGTGTGTGTTGTAAAGATATAAGAAGAGGTAAAACGAGGCAGCCAATGAATGCACGTCCTGGGACGCCCCCATTGGGCCCAGAAAGGCGGCCATTCAAAGAGCTCCAAAACGTCCAGCAGGGTTTTCTATCCCTGCTGTTAGCATGTAGCAACAGCTACATTGATGCTAACATGTCATACTTGAGTATTTTAGTAGAACTTCCTTCCTGAGTGCATTGATGTCACATAGCAACATAAAACGGAAGGCTACACCTAGCCTAGCCGCTAGCCGGCTAGTCGCTAGCCGCTGTGGTGTGGCGAGGTGCCACTACGCCAGTAAGGTAGTTCTTGGGTGGAACAATGTTGATAAGAATAATAATAACAATGTGCTTCATATGAAGGAGGTGGAATAGGTGCGTCCCATCACGTGCATTCTTAGCTTTTATCTCTTTGGATATCTTTAGAAGGCACAGACGAGAGAAGGACGCGTGTTGATGTCTCCCAGATGGATTGTGCATGACTTCCAAAGAGTGTACTTTCCCTTTAAGAGTATGAAATACACATTTAAAGAAAGGTAGTACCTCTGGGCCATGTGGACTGTAGTAATAGCCGTCATCCTCCATAATCACCTCTCCATATTCGTCGTACACGGGAGCTATCAACCTCCGCCGGCTGCCGTACTGAGGGATGTCATACCTTCAAACAAAGTAGGACAATCTTTACAAGAAAATACCCAAAAGTACATGATGTATACAAGCTACATGATGTTTTTCACAAACAACTGAATGAATAAATGATATGATATGTAGCATTAAGGTCACCAGGTGGCAGTAATGACACACCGCTACAGTACGCTGTACATCCTAGCTATGTGTACTTGAGTACACACTCATGGTAACTGAGATGTTTACTGTGCCTAGTTTTGGAGGGAAGAAGAAAGAATAAAAAGAAAGAATAAAAGAATAAAACAACCACATGATCCCGGGGTGTGGATGCACTCGAGAATAAAACAACAACATTTTCAGGTAAATAAGTTAATAGTAATAATAATAATAATAAGAATAACAATAATAGCAGTGTTGTTGTTTAGCTAGCTGGACCAGTCAGGACCGGCCAAGGGGGCGCTTGCTGCTTTCAAGGAGGACAAATGGACATGCTGGTGTTTCTTCCACGGCTCAGGTTTGGAATAAATGCCATGCAGCACCTTAGAGCCCACTCCACACTTGGACGTGCAACACAGCACGACCTTTGACCCCATCTGTGCTGGACAAATGACATCTCGTGTATATTAGGGCGTATTAGCATCACCAGGCCGCCTGAGGGGGATTATGATGTCATACTGGCATATAAATCTCCTGCCTGCCTCATTTACCATTACAAGCTTGAGGCCCCGCTGTGTAAATAAATACTAATGAAATACTAATACTAATGAAATACTAATACTAATGAAATACTAATAGTAATGAAATACCAATAGTAAAGAAATACTAATAGTAATGAAATACTAATAGTAAAGAAATACTAATAGTAATGAAATACCAATAGTAATGAAATACTAATAGTAAAGAAATACTAATAGTAATGAAATACCAATACTAATGAAATACCAATAGTAATGAAATACCAATAGTAATGAAATACTAATACTAATGAAATACCAATAGTAATGAAATACCAATAGTAATGAAATACCAATAGTAATGAAATACTAATAGTAATGAAATACCAATAGTAATGAAATACCAATAGTAATGAAATACTAATAGTAATGAAATACCAATAGTAATGAAATACCAATAGTAATGAAATACCAATAGTAATGAAATACCAATAGTAATGAAATACTAATAGTAATGAAATACCAATAGTAAAGAAATACTAATAGTAATGAAATACCAATAGTAATGAAATACTAATACTAATGAAATACTAATAGTAATGAAATACCAATAGTAATGAAATACTAATACTAATGAAATACCAATAGTAATGAAATACCAATACTAATGAAATACCAATAGTAATGAAATACCAATAGTAATGAAATACTAATACTAATGAAATACCAATAGTAATGAAATACCAATAGTAATGAAATACCAATAGTAATGAAATACCAATACTAATGAAATACCAATAGTAATGAAATACCAATAGTAATGAAATACCAATAGTAATGAAATACCAATACTAATGAAATACCAATAGTAATGAAATACCAATAGTAATGAAATACTAATAGTAATGAAATACTAATAGTAAAGAAAAGCCAATCCGGTCACGGCGATGCCACGCCCATTAACCAGTGCAAATTGAAGGCCTTTCAGAGCCAGTAATATGCGGCTTGTGAAAACGTCCCTGGGATTTCTGCTGCCATGACTGGGGGCTCCATCAGCTGCTCCACCTGTTGGCTGCGTGTTCTTCCACGCTTGATGCCGCAGGGGAGCTGGAATTAGCAACCCAAACCCAAAGGCCTCCAAGAACACCCTCATACTCAGGAAGCTCAACTCCAGGAAGCACAAGTCATCTGATTTGAAAGGCAGGGATGGCAGGGATGGCAGGGATGGCAGGGATGGCAGGGACGGCAGGGACGGCAGGGATGGCAGGGACGGCAGGGATGGCAGGGATGGCAGGGACGGCAGGGACGGCAGGGATGGCAGGGATGGCAGGGATGGCAGGGGCGGCAGGGACGGCAGGGACGGCAGGGATGGCAGGGATGGCAGGGACGGCAGGGATGGCGGGGATGGCAGAGATGGCAGGGACGGCAGGGACGGCAGGGATGGCAAATGTAGCATCGCTGGTGCTGAGCTAAAGGCTAGCCACCACAGACGGCGTGAAATGCCGACTCAGCATCAGCAACAAGTGCTTGAAGGTGACCTTGTGCAAGGAGCATCTTGCCAGTCATGACGGATGTTCATAGACTAAGTTCATAGACTTCATACGTTGGTGATTCCCAGTGGAGATGACATTATCTAACAGAGAAAGTGTTGTTTGCTAGCTCACCCTTGGTCGTAGTTGTAATAGTCCTGCGTGTAGTAGTCCTGTCCGGGTTCGATGCCGGACTCCATGGAGAGTTCCTGCAGTGAGAGAGAGACAAAGAGATCCCTGAGCTCTGCTCCTCAGGAGGAGGAAGAGGAGCAGCAATCAAGATGCCGACTAAGCAAGAATCCATGCACGTTAAGGGGGGGGGGGGGCAACACTTCTACCTCAGGTCTGAGCAGAGATGGTCTCAGCAGTTGCTGATGCTGCCGGGGATTGGGGAAGAATATGATGACGGGAGGAAGGAAGGAAGAGATCACCAGGAGATAGGACACAAAGCGGAGTTAAAACGTGGAAAAGAGTCTTTGATATAAAAAACACCAGAGACAAGAAGACCAGGAAAGCACAGTGTGCACATGTGCAGGAACCACATATGGTTCCTGCACATATGGAACCACATATGGTTCTTGCACATATGGAACCACATATGGTTCCTGCACATATGGAACCACATATGGTTCCTGCACATATGGAACCACATATGGTTCCTGCACATATGGAACCACATATGGTTCCTGCACATATGGAACCACATATGGTTCCTGCACATATGGAACCACATATGGTTCCTGCACATATGGAACCACATATGGTTCTTGCACATATGGAACCACATATGGTTCCTGCACATATGGAACCACATATGGTTCCTGCACATATGGAACCACATATGGTTCCTGCACATATGGAACCACATATGGTTCCTGCACATATGGAACCACATATGGTTCCTGCACATATGGAACCACATATGGTTCCTGCACATATGGAACCACATATGGTTCCTGCAGTGGAGGCAAAAGTCACTCATGTGTTGGGAAAGCATGGCTTGATGTCGGCAGGCATGGAATGACAAGGTCAAATGTTGGAAAAGTCACAAGAGCAAGTCAAAGAGAGAAAGCACGGAATAGTCTTTCCTGTACTGGGAAAGCACGGAATAGTCTTTCCTGTACTGGGAAAGCATCTCCCAGCTGTGTTGTTGCTGTTCCAGAAATGCTAACCCACCAACTTGGTTTAAGCTGGCACGTCTGGTAAAAACGGGACAGCCATGAAAGAAAAGCTTCCCATCATCCGTAATCCTGATGTGACAGGAACGTCTCTCTCTTCTGTGGTCCTTCCTTACTACTAGTACACGAGTACTACCAGGAATATCAGATCAGTACTACTAGTACACGAGTACTACCAGGAATATCAGATCAGTACTACTAGTATAAGAGTAGTACCAGGATTATCAGATCAGTACTACTAGTATGAGAGTACTACCAGGAATATCAGATCAGTACTACTAGTAAAAGAGTAGTACCAGGAATATCAGATCAGTACTACTAGTATAAGAGCAGTACCAGGAATATCAGATCAGTACTACTAGTGTAAAAGTAGTACCAGGAATATCAGGACAGTACTACTAGTATAAGAGCAGTACCAGGAATATCAGATCAGTACTACTAATATAAGAGTAGTACCAGGAATATCAGATCAGTACTACTAGTATAAGAGCAGTACCAGGAATATCAGATCAGTACTACTAGTGTAAGAGTAGTACCAGGAATATCAGGACAGTACTACTAGTATAAGAGCAGTACCAGGAATATCAGGACAGTACTACTAGTATAAGAGTAGTACCAGGAATATCAGGACAGTACTACTAGTACAAGAGGAAGCCGTGTGTGTCCATGCCTCCCATAAAGAGCTGTCCTATCTAGTCGCCGTCCTATCTAGTCGCCGTCCTATCTAGTCGCCGTCCTATCTAGTCGCTGTCCTATCTAGTCATGTGGAGCAGCTGAGGATGAAGATGAGTGGAATCTTCAGACTGCATCATAGTTTTTACCGCTGGCTGTCCTACCATTGAAGTAGTTGCTAGGACTAGAGTGTACTAGGTGTGTACTACGTAGGAGCTAGTTTAGAAGCGGGTGTATGGTTGCAGATGTTCTATGCTCACGGTCGCAGTGATACTTTTGCTTCTTTTTACACTTGTATGATTGAAAGTGTTTGTTGTGACTTGGGACGTTAGCGGCCACCCGGACGGCGTGGAAAGGAGGAACAAAGACGAGGAACATGAATCCCGACAGCGTTCACCAATTCCATGCAAGGATCTTGTGCTTGTTCAACATTTGCCTCCAAGGGTGCAGATAAGAGCGGGACTCAAACGGCCTTGAGAGCGGCGTGATCAAATCATACTCACCGGCCTGCCGTAGCCTCGCCTGCTGCGTGCCGCAGGAAGTAGAAAAAAGAAAGGAATGAATAAAGAGCGACATGAACATTTGCCACAAATGAGATGTTTGCTCGCCATCTCTGTTCTGCTGACCGCTGAGGAATCTGCAGCTTCACTGACGATGCAGTTTCAGCACCTTGCCATATTTGGGAATTGGACGCCCGCGTCCCGGCGGTGCTATGCTACCGCATTTGTTGTGGGCTCCTATCTGGTCCAAACGGGAGCTTACCAATGCAACAATAAAAGCACGCAGATTGGAATTTGGGAAAAAAGTCCTTCCTAGATGATCTCCTAGCAGATACTGAAAGTGTTGTGATGCCGGGATGAATTCTACGTCCGAGTCCATAAACGTGTCCTTGGATATCAGGCCTACACGCCGTGCTGCATCCTTGCACGGCCATGCGCCCACTAAAATGGAGGCTGTAAATCTTCCCGCCATCAGGAGGCTCCCGCCAGCGACAAGACGTCCGCACTGCAGTGCCTTCGCCACGAGTCAATCAGACGGCAATCAGAACGGGGCCGCCGGGGCCGCCGGGGCCGCCGGGGTACGCCGGCCTGTCAGTAAACATATGACCACGCAACCCCTGAGCCTTGTCTGGACACGCCCCCCCAGGTGGAGAGGAAGATGGAAGTGGGCTCTGATGGATGACCTGCTGGCTCTGATGGAAGCTAAAGGATGGAAATCCCTGTAGAGCTTCATCGATGCTCCTCCTGCAGGCTGGGGGGGGGGGGGTGATATTCTGGTCACTAGGTGTCAGTAATGTTACCTTGACCTTACATGACCTTCACGCTGCTGTAGACCACCATGGCCTGGCCAACCACTGTTGGTTTTTTCATCTTTTGGATGAAAATGCTTCTTCACGTGAATTATTATAATTAAATATAACGTTTTACTTGATGAAAACTAAAAATGTTGGAGTGTAATTTTAGTTTTAGTCAAAAATATAATTGATGTCATTAAGTATTGAAAATTGGATGAGGGTACACGGTGACCCCCGTGGAAACAAAGTACATCTCCACATGGTGTCTGGTACGGGTACCCAACCACTGCATGAGACCATCCGGGGTAAAAATGAAAGATAAAAGTGTCAACAGTGCGGCAAACAAAACCCGGCCTGTGGACTTGGACTTCTGCACGAGGCCACTGGGAGTGAAACCCTGAGGTGGACCTGCAAGCGGAAGCGTGAAGAGATCATGATGAGATGAACAAGAAGGGGCCACGGATCGGAGGGGTCTGTGTGGGAAGGAGATGAGAGAGGGAAGCAGATGAATGGGACCCATAGAGTGGGAGGGAAAAGGGGGGGGGGTAACTGTACTTGACAGTCCCACAGGCAGTGGCGCCCACTCCCGTTTCAGGGATTGATTGGTTCTGTAATGAGCCTTTTCAAGTGTGCAGCAAACATCAGAGGGACTACTTTATCAAGCCGGCAGGATGTCTGCAGTACATGCCAATTGACAGAGGCTCCAGAGGTCGCCCCACACGGGGAACCCGGCCCACCATTGTATCGGCACCCGTCTTGGTAGAGGATAAGATAGCGTGGAATCAAACTCAATAATAGGACACCGTCACACTGGATTGGCCTTCTACTCACACAAAGAGTGAACGTTTGTGGAGGCTTCTCACCCCTCCCTGCACGCCCTGGGGCCCTGCACGCCCTGGGGCCCTGCACGCCCAGGGGCCCTGCACGCCCAGGGGCCCTGCACGCCCAGGGGCCCTGCACGCCCAGGGGCCGTGCACGAGGAAATGTGTTCAGGTCAAAAGTGGAAGTATTCCATGGTTTCATCCACACGGAAACGGCATTCCGGGTGCCCTGAAACAGTTTTACTTGAAAAAAGCTTCTAGAGAAGGAAAATCTGAAAATGGCAGCTTGTCGTTTCCCTGAAGAAAAGCAACCCACTTGTCTGAATATTTGGACTATGTATATTATATATATGTATATATGTATATTATATAGTATATGTATATATGCATATATGTATATTATATATATGTATGTATATATGCATATTATATATACATGTATATATGTATATATATCTGGATACACCTGTAGATCACCACCACCGGTGTGGGACTCAATTGGCTCTCAGTGTGATGAGCAGTACCTTGCGTGGAAAGCCTTCAAACAGGATGTTGTCAGAGGGAGGTGGCCCCTGAGCTTAGCGTGTCACCAACAGGTTGGAACGCAGACACCGAGACAAGTTGACTTGGAAAAGCTCCATCTCTAATATCCGTAAGTAGTGTACGTGTTATGTCAACTGCAAAGCCAGCGACCACAAAACTATGAGAACTGGACTACAAATAGACTAGACCATCAGTATATCCTCAATACTCCAAAAGGAGCCAAGAACGTGCAGACCTTTGGGGAATGCTCCAGAAGACACGCTTTGTTTAGTAACAGCCTTTTGGTTTGAAGGTGCAACATTTCAACCAGTTTATTGTTTCCCCAGATGCCTACACCTGTATCCACCCGTATCCACCCGTATCTACTCATATCCACCCGCATCCACCCATATCTACTCATATCCACCCGCATCCACCCATATCTACTCGTATCCACCCGTATCCACCCGTATCCACCCGTATCTACTCGTATCCACCCGTATCCACCCATATCTACTCGTATCCACCCGTATCTACTCATAGCCGCCCGCATCCACCCGCATCCACCCATATCTACTCGTATCCACCCGTATCTACTCATAGCCGCCCGCATCCACCCGCATCCACCCATATCTACTCGTATCCACCCGTATCCACCCGTATCTACTCATATCCACCCGCATCCACCCATATCTACTCGTATCCACCCGTATACACCCGCATCCACCCGCATCCACCCGTATCCACCCGCATCCACCCGTATCCATCCGCATCCACCCGTATCTACTCATATCCACCCGCATCCACCCGCATCCACCCATATCTACTCGTATCCACCCGTATCCACCCGCATCCACCCGTATCTACTCATATCCACCCGCATCCACCCATATCTACTCGTATCCACCCGCATCCACCCGCATCCACCCGCATCCACCCGTATCTACTCATATCCACCCGCATCCACCCATATCTACTCGTATCCACCCGTATCCACCCGCATCCACCTGTATCTACTCATATCCACCCGCATCCACCCGTATCCATCCGTATCTACTCATATCCACCCGCATCCACCCATATCTACCCGTATCCACCCGTATCCACCTGTCACTTGCAGACAGCAGATACTGTAGGAGCTCCAGCTGGACAGGCGGTATTCTGCTTGGCTCTCCAGTCCAGCAAGTCTCCTTCAGCCAGGTCAGGTTCTAGAAGCTGCTACATGTTTCAGTTGCAGTTGTGAACCTGAGACCTGATGCTCCCCGGCACCGTAAGACAGCTAAAAGTGCACCCCCACTTTGACATGACAAACTTTTATATTGCAAGCAGGCCTAAAAGTACATCATACAGTCAATGTGGCGAAGCTGAGTACACGTTTTGGCAGATGGCGGCTTTCAACACAACAAAGTAAAAAACCAAATCCTGCTAGACGATCAAAACCAAGCATGTTGTTGCAAAACTACCAACGGTGCAAAAACACACAGAAGGAAAACAAAGAATTGAGATGAAAAATGCAAACAGAGAAAACGTAGACGGAGCGGAAGTCAGAAGATTGTGGTTTGAGACGAGGGCGGCTGGCTGAGCTCAGCAGCGTTGGAGTCGGGGACCGGGGCCGCCGCGTTCCCTTCGCTGTCTAAGCGTTCAGCACACGTCACGCTGGAGACGACTTGGACCGCAGAGCTGGAAGTGTCGGGCTTTGGCGTGCTCTGCTCAATGCTGACATCAGAGTCGCGCGGTGTCTTAGCGCCGTCCGATTCCTCAGTCACTGGTGGCTTCTTGTTGAACTTGGGCACCTTGCAGTTCTTGTCCACTTGGCTGTACAGGTTGGCGACAGACCTCTCGATGTCGGCAAGATTCTGGAGGTTTTTGAGGATTCCTTTCAGTTCCTTCTTCCCAGTGTTGGGTTGGGAAGGGGCGGGAGGAGAGTGGAGCTTGCGTTCGGAAATGGGGCGAAGCGAGGACACGGGGGGCAAAGAGGTCGGGACAAATTGGACGACCGGGCGGATTTGGTCGATAGAGGGTGAGGGTGAGGGGGGTAGAGGCGGAGGAGGTGGGGGGAAGACTGGTTTATTGGGAAGAGAAGGAGGAGGAGGAGGAGGAGAAGGAGGAGAGGTTTGATGGTTAAGTTTGGGGATGTCAGGGGGTGAGGGTGGAAATGAAGGTGGATCAGGGCTCAGGGAGGGCGATGGCGATGGCGATGGCGATGGCGATGGCGATGAGGGTGGCTGCTCCGGGAGAGGGGGTGGCGGGTTCTCTGGTGGGTCCGGTATGATCTCCACGTGGATCTGGCATGGCTGCACCGTCATGTAGCTGGAGATGCTGGAGCTGAACTTCCTGACGACAGGTGGAGTGGACCTCTGGCTGGACACGGGCCACGACTCCTCTCCCTGGGTGATGATGATGTTTGGGGGTACGTCCCTGCCAAAAGACGAAGGGTAGTCCATGATGGACAGGAGTGTGTCCGAGCTGACTTCCAGAAAGTCCGTGCCGTCTTGATTCCTGACCAGGATGGGAGAAAGCGAGCCTTGGTTGTTCTGCATGAGGGCTTTCTCCAGAAGGGCCTGCTGCTCAAAGTGCCTGGCTTGCTCCCGGACTGACAGCTTGGTCTCGGTGCTGCCACTCAGAGGGAGAACATCTGAACTTTTGGATTCTCTCATGGTCGCTCGGAGGATCTGCATCTCCCAATCGGCGAGGCCCATGAGTGCTCGTCTCCTTGGTGCCTCGTGACCCCCCGCTGGAATGCGAGCCGGCATGGTCCAGGCGCATCCTGGCCATTCGGAATGAGGCTCAGAGTGGAAGTGTTTTTCAGAAGGGCTTTTCCTGCCGCCGTAGTCATCGGGGCTGCCGAGAAGACTGTTGTCGCTGTAGACCGGGTTGTGGGTGGTTAGCGGGTTGCGGTCGGAGAGGAAGGTCACGTTGCTCTCCGACTTGGGCAAGTTGACATGCAGCGCTCCGTTGGCGTGGGCGGCGAGGGCACGGCGACTGGCAAAGATACTAAGAATCCTTTGATGATCAGCATCCTCAGTGACCGACCTTTTAGCCCTGTCCCAGGTGGGGTGGAGGTGAGGAAGAAGAACACTTGGCATCAAGTGAAAGTGAAAGTGATGATTAAGGGAGCTAAAAGACGGGGGGGGGGGGGGTAAAGAAGGGGGAGGTTTGGTTCCTAGGGACTATTTATTTGACGACAGCAAATAGCAGCAGGCAAACGCAGCTCTAATGTTGTTTATGTTGCTAAATATGTAGAAAGCCTTAAAGTGTGGGTTTGGGCATCGGGTCTCGATGGATGCCAACCGGGACTAACATTCGGATTCTGGTTTTATTTTGATTCCTGGTTTCGATGGCCACTTCGCCGACCGGAAGACGAAGCCGGCGAGCACCAGCAAAGAAGAATGTTTGCCTTAACGTGATTAAAAAAAGAGCGGTGGACTCGGCCAAACCTTTGCAACACGATGACATCGTGCAAAGGAGGACGCTCCGCCAACATGGTTGATGATCCAAATCATCGTCTCTGATGCGCTACGTCAGACGTTGTCTAAGCAGCCACAATCGGGGATGCCAGAATAATTGAGGTGTGTGTCGTGCTGACGTACGCCAGGGTTGTTACACCAGGATGCTAGCTGATGTTTGAGTTTGGTGTAAACAAAGGACAGGAGCAAAGTAAATATACTACTTGTCAAAAGTAAATATCTTTTGGGAAAGTGTACTTGTTTTATATTCAAGTGGAATGCTGCGATGCAGTATTTATTTACTGCTGGAAAATATCCCTGGAAGAAATTGATAGCAAAGAAGATAAAAAGTTTGTCATGAAACGACTCATGTAGAAGTTGGGTTATGTCATCCAAAAACAACTCTGGTTAGCACCCTAGTTAGCATTCTAACCATGCAAACTTTAAAAAAACGGAATTATTCCAATTCAAACGATGCCCAAGCCTATTTAAGAGTTTTCTTCCTTTATGGTACCAACCTTGAAGGAATGCCAAAGGAATGTCCACACCAAGTTCAACTCCAAAGTCTTATCATCAAAATCTGCGTAGCGTTTTCATTGTAGCGTAGCGCTAAAAGCAAGCAAAGGGTCACCTACATGACAATTATGAGGAAAGGAAAGCACGGCTGGAATGATGAGGGCAAAGGTCACCTAGGATGCCTACAGGCCAAGTGTTAAGGGTGTGGGAGTACGTTGCATTTTGTGGTTACTTACTGCAGCCTGAATCCACAAAGACGAGGAGGACAAGAAATGGCGGCAAGGACAGAAAACGAGACAGATGGTAAGACGACCGAGGGGAGATGGCGGGAATGTCATTCCGAACAATGAGCGGGAATTGGCTGTGGCGGTCTCCGCATGGGGTGACTCAAAGGTGATGTGGCCCGAAGGCCCACGGGGGCGGTCAGCGGTGACACGCCAAGATCACTCCCCTCCGCTCACCACCGCCGTGACAGCGTGAGGCGCCAGCTCCCAAGGAGCGGACCCAAGCAGCGTTTTCTAGATTGTGTGGTCCAACAAGGCCAGACCGTGTCCTATCACGGACCCCCAGACAACTACTACAGGAGGAACCCAGCAGGAAGAGCTCTTAGGTCAACTAGCTAACAAACAAACAGAGGCTCCTGGGATAGGCTCCAGCACGCCGTGTGACCCTCGTGAGGATAAGCGGTAGAAAATGAATGAATGAATGTTGAGCCGAGTCCTTGTGTGGCGGACTTTGGACTATTTCATTGTGGTGGGGTCTTTCGGTTGAGTCGGCGGCTGAAGGAAACCCCCAAGAACGTGCAAGAGGAGATGTAAGACGACCGTGAAAGGGGGGCGGGTGACTCACATGCTGCCGTCCCCCAGCTCTTCGTACAGGTTGGCCCCCGCGGCGCCACCGCCCGCCGCCTTGCCTCCCGGAGGTAGCGCCATCTGAATCCGGGCCGTTTTGGCGCACTCCGCTTGGCGTCTGTGGAAAAGGATCATCATTTCCCACAGTAAAGGTTATTGGTATCAAGCTAACACATTAGTTATGAATATCCATAAGTTAGCAAGAGCGTATTAATGCTAATCTGGAGGCCAAGTTGATATTGCTTAAATTTGCCTGAAATCTAATGAGCTTTCCTACATAATAAAAAAGCTATTTTGGCATAATGAAACATTCATCTACTAAGCCGTCCGATGAATGGCTGGGTGTGCTATTACCGCCCCCCACCCCCCAACCCCCCCAGATGTGCTGTACACAGTCCATGCACTACTTCCTGTTCAAGCTGCTCATGAATAATTTAGATGAGTTCAGCGCTCGTGTGTGACAAATAAGCATTGTTACTTACTCTTTGAACCTGGTGGCGATGATGAGGAGGAGGCCAAGGAGGGGTGGGGGGGGGGGACACAAACAGAAAATGGTTTCAACACTTATGAATGGTTTCGACGCAGCATACAAAATATTTCTAGATTGATCAACTGATTGATCAGCTGAAATTGATCGACTTTACAGCAGAAGTCAAAAGTTCAGGTTGAATGCCAGGTTGTCCCTTTTGGGAGTCCAGTGCAAAGCAGGGAAGTACTGTTGTACTGTACTTGCATACATGTACATAATACCTCGATAAATAACATTAGCCTTAGCTAATTCAGTGATTGCGGTGCAGGAACACGGCCGCAGGTATTAATGATCAACACCGGATCATTATTGATCCCAACAAGCCGTGTTGATGTTCTCCAGCCGCGTCTTCATGTCAGCCAAACACGATTAAGCAGCGTAAAAAAGTGGCGTGGCGGCCACAAGTGACTGTAGGTATTTGTTACAAATGAGCGTAATTAATTAGCTTTCCCTCAGCATGTGCTAGCGTGAGATGGGGGGGGGGCGAGCCCCCGCAGTTGACAGTCAGCACGTCTAATGAGAGCGCCACAGATGAAACACCGGGAATCAGGGCCTTACGTGAAAGCCGATGACACGGCGTGGTACTCACTGCTTGTAGGTAACCATGACGATGAGGATGGCAGGGATGCAGCAGAGGATGATGATGATGGCCAGAGCCAGGAGGGCTCCCTCCGTGTAGCCCACAGCCTGGGCGGCCTTCTTCACGCTCGCCACCACGTCCGGCGAGCGGATCTCCAGGATCCGGCCACCTTCGCCCAGGTAGGGCTGGAACTCCTTGTTGATTTCCAGAACGTTCCCATCCAGAAATCTCAAATGAAACACAGGAGAGGAGAATCACCTCTTGGACGCGTTTGCTGCGATACTTCTGATAGAAAGGAAACGAAGAGCGGGGGCGGGCGTTTGCGGGGGGTGGGGCGGGAAAAAGGGTGGCCATATTTACATGGCGTTATGGCGATGTTGCCTTGTGGCTGGCGGCTCAGATGGAAGAGGATTCTAAAGGACCTGTGCTTGATTATTCTGACAGGGGGGGGGGCACCGACATGTAAAAAAGTGCAATTCAAGACCGTCCTCAGCTGCCAACCAGCGACCTGTTTTCCCCTGATAGCAAGAAAAATGGCTTGTAAACACTTTCCCCGTGTCGCTCTGTGCGAACGCCAGCGTGGTCGAAATAAAGCGTAATCTCGCTCTGGCAGACAGACCCGGCGAACGCAACATTTGGACGTGGAGGCGTGAGTACCAGTGGAGTACCGCTTGGTTGTGTGTTTGTGTTTCCTCACAAAGCACTCAGCTCACCTCCATCCTGCGACCCCATCTCACCTTCAACATCACAGAGCTTCCTGGTCCATCTACGGGGCCTCCACAAACCACTACCTGGCCCGTCTGGCGGCATTTGGATCCTCTTAAAGACCTCCTGGTCACTTCCTGGTCCATCTACAGGGCCTCCACAAACCACTACCTGGCCCGTCTGGCGGCATTTGGATCCTCTTAAAGACCTCCTGGTCACTTCCTGGTCCATCTACAGGGCCTCCACAAACCACTACCTGGCCCGTCTGGCGGCATTTGGATCCTCTTAAAGACCTCCTGGTCACTTCCTGGTCCATCTACAGGGCCTCCACAAACCACTACCTGGCCCGTCTGGCGGCATTTGGATCCTCTTAAAGACTTCCTGGTCACTTCCTGGTCCCATCTACAAACCAAGGACCAACTATGTGGTTTTGGCTTCCCTACGCTGGCCCGCCTGGCGGCGTCTGGATCCTGTTATAGACTCTCTAGACTCTTTTCCAAACTCCAGGCATTAGCCACGGCCCGTCTGAGGTTGTGACGTTAGGTTGATGACCTTGGACAAAAGTAGTCCACGTTCACGCTATTAAAATTACAGCTCTAAAGGGTTTTATTTTGAAAAGTCTTTCCTGAGAGTCAAGTCAACATGGTCCTTTTTAAAGCATGTCATATTACGTGGAGACGGCGGAATGAAAAGGACACCCTGCGCTCCAGGAGGTGTGGTCTGGGGACGTACAGGAAACGCCAGGACGTACGCAGGAAGCAGTAAGAGGCGGCCATCGGTTAGAAGCTTACTTGAAGAGCTCCTGCCGTGAAATGGCCCGGTTTGTAAGCGGGTCGATAGCGTACACCATCAGGTCCGACTTGCTGTAGTCTTCCAGCTCGAAGCCGTCGCCGTGACGACGTGGTCCGATGGCCTCCACGATCACTTTGGCGCCCGGGATCTGGTCCTGGATGTGACGCTCCAGGATGCTGTCATGAAAGCAACGTCATTAGAAGCAACATTTGCCCCTCAAATGACCTCTAAGGCGAACCTGCGTGTCCCAAGAGGTGGCAAAGGAATGAAGTCATTCAGACGGGAACAAAGACACCGGATTCTAACCTCAACTGCTCATCTACCAACTATCTGACTGATGTTTGTTGACTGACTTTTATGTTCTCAATGTGGCTTTTCCAGCTCATTTGATCATTTATTCTAGAAATGACACCCCTAGAAATGTTTTTTCATTCACCCTGTTGATGCCATTCATTTAGTTTTACGTGGGTTTCTATTCTATTTCTAACCCTAACCCTTTTTTCATTCAATCTGGGACTTTATTAATCAGCTCTCATCGTGTTTTCCCCAGAACAAAATGAAGTAATACTCACGTCAGGTCTTTTGTAGCATTACAAATATTATTTATATCCAGGGTAAACAGTTTTGGTCCCAGGATTGACCCCTGGGGTATGCCGCTCGTAGCTTCTTACCCAGGTGAAAACTGCCCTCCCCCAAACACATTCCCACCTTCTCGTGGGCAAAAGCAGTGGGAGGAGGTGCGATTCATTTTGGGAGAAAACAAGCTAAGTCACATGCTGAGCAACGTAATGTTCCAGGAAACAACAACCTGATTGGATGAAGGTTGGAGGTGGCAAATCCATTTTCTGTCCCTGCGGCATCTTATTAAACACTAACCTGCTGTAATATCACATAAACGCCACACACATTTTAATCCACGGAACGTTTATGAGAACGTTGCTGTTCTCCACGGACGACGCCATCATCAATGCTGCCTTACCTGATCAGTTGGTCCCTGTTCTCCTCAACCAAGGTGGGCGGGACGGTGGACACGATAACTTGCATGTCCAACGCGTTCACCACCGACACCTGTAAACCAAAAGTGAAGTATACCATGACATTACTACTAGTACATGAGTACTTTAGTGAAGCATTTTTCCATTTGCACTTGAACGGTGTTGAGGGCTTTCATGATGGTGATGATTGAACCATGGAATGGATACTGAATCCATTCCATGGTTTCATTTCAATTTCAATCATCAGCCAGCATCCCAGAACGGCCAGCAATGGAAGTGGGGGGGTGGGGGGGGGGGTTTGGGGGAGCGGTTCTACCGCGTCTGCAGCCAAATGGTCCTGGAGGACGGCGTGCCTGTTGGACACTCACCACCACTTCAGCGCCGCTGCTCAGACCCTCCCCGTAGTCGTCGGTGGCGATCACCTCAAACTTGAAGTAGGACCTGCGCATGTTTCGAAACATGATGGCTGACTTGAGGACGCCTGTGTAGGTCTCGATGACGAAGCTGTCCTGGCCCTCTGCTGTGGGGGGGATGATGAGGCGGTACGCCATGGCGCTGAAGTTGCCGGTGTCCTCATCACTAGCCTGAAATCAAACAAACACCCCCTTTACTCTTCACATGCAGTCTTTCCGTACGCAGCAGGAAATTATACACAGGAAGTACCTGGATTGGTGGGTTGGGCTAAAGTGTAATATCCTTAAAGGCGAGGAATCATATTTGATCATTTAGGGTGGGGGCTCACCATGGACTACGTATGCCACATTAGCAGTCATGGGGGCTACGGCTGCCAACCAGTCGGCTGAGAAAAAGACCGTTTCTCTACAAAATCCATCCATCCGGCCATTTTATTTATTTTGGATTTTTTTGCCCGCCAAAACACAAAAAACACAACCAACCAACCAAACAAACAAAAAAGGGTATTTGTATAGTCGTATCCATGATTTGGGAATAGGTAATAAATGAGGGCTGCACGGTGGGGAGTGGTTACTGCAGGCCACGCAGCCAGCTGTGATGTCACAAAGGGGCAGTTTTACCACGCCTTTTCAAAGCGAGCGTTTTGAGCCATCCCAAACTTCTTTCAGGGCTCACTTCCAAATACACGAACCTCATGATCTGAAACCTTGGCATGGATCGTCAGCCGAATCCAACATTCCGAATCCAACACGACATTTACAGGTCAGGGAAGGGAAAAGCATCATAGCAGAAATTCCCTTATCGCAGTCGGGCCCTGAACCAGCGTATACGAGGGATGACTCGTGACTCGCACGATGACTCGCATGGACAGTGATCAAACGTTGGGGGTGTTTTCGTAGAAGGCTTCATAGGACGAGGAGGTGAACCCATGACATGCATCGTTAGCTGCCTCGTGCTAGCAGTGGTCCTCGTGTGTTCATGTCTCATCGGGATTGTGGCCAACATCCCAAAAAGTCCAAGTTTCCTTGAATAAAAGAGAATATTCCCACCACAGACAGTATTTGAAATAATGTATCAAGGCGGGAAAAAGGTGAAGTTTGCCCTCTTTTGGGGAACATGAGCATCCAAAGGAAGCAAGCCTGACTCATTGAAGGAGCACCTATGAAGCCATCAGGCCGGCACTAGAACTTGTCCACCGTGTCTTCATCACATCATCATCATCTAGGAGAATACATGAAACGACGCCACAGGCCGTTTCAAAGCGACATGGCCTCCGAGTGATGGAGGAGATCATGCTAATTACTCCCCCCACCTCCACGCAGCCGCCACACATGATGGGGGCGGGGTGTATTTCCACCTGGTTTCCCCCAGGAATACGTTTACCTCCTGCACTTTTGCCAACCGTCACTTAATCAGTGTATGAGAGCATTCAAACAAAGGTGAAGCCAGGATTAGGAATGCTTCACCGGGAGAAGTAGCTTGGAATTCCTAGCCCGCCTACACTCCGTTACGCCGCTCCGTCTGCTGAATGGGATGGAAAGTGAAAGCCAAGAAAAACCTTCAGACTGGCGACTGCGCCCAAACGCAGGCATCAATTTTCAGCCGTGTCGCAAGTGACACTGATAAATAGCAGCAATACCCCCCCCCACCCTGCCCCCCCGGCTCCATAGTGATGGAAGGGGGAAGCGAGGGAGGCGCTCATGGAAGAGATAAAAAGATATGAAGAAAGTTTGTGAACCAGCAGCGTTCCTGGAGAGGACCTGCTGAGAGTGGCTCATCCATGGCTCCATGGCTTCCACCGGCTGCTCTGAGCGTGTGCCCGATTACAGTGCACCCTGCTGGGCCACAGCGGGTGGATCCTGCCCCTCTATACTCTGGTTCTCCTGGTAGTACTCATGTACTAGTAGTAATGTCATGGTATTCCTGGTAGTACTCATGTGGTAGTAGTACTCTTTACTGGTAGTAATGCCATGATATTCCTGGTAGTACTCATGTACTAGTAGTATTGTCATGGTATTCCCCATAGTACTTATGTACTGGTAGTAATGTCATGGTTTTCCCCATAGTACTCATGTACTAGTAATAATTTCATGGTATTTCCCATAGTACTCATGTACTAGTAGTAATGTATGGTATTCCTAGTAGTACTCATGTGGTAGTAGTACTCTTTACTGGTAGTAATGCCATGATATTCCTGGTAGTACTCATGTACTAGTAGTATTGTCATGGTATTCCCCATAGTACTTATGTACTGGTAGTAATGTCATGTTTTTCCCCATAGTACTCATGTACTAGTAGTAATTCCATGGTATTCCATGAGGACTAACCATCATTTCTTCCAGTCCTTCCTCCCTCCAGTCTTCAGTAAAACTAAAGTAAGTAAAAGTTATCGTACCATTGGGGTGTGGAGAAGCCAAAAGTTAGGGTTTAGAAGAAGCAGCTCTGGTCCACACGTGATGTTTACTCACCACTATCTTTAGCACGGAGCTGAAGATCTTGGTGTCCTCGGTCACGCCCCCGATGTAGAGCTGCCTGGAGAAGACGGGAGGATGATCGTTCTCGTCGTTGACCTCCAGGAACACCTTGGCTGTGTTTGCTGCAAGAAGCAAGCGGCACCAACACGTACTTTACCAAATATTATATTTACCAAATATCATCATCATTCATCCACACGACATGCGGGGGTCATGGGTGGCGGGGTGTCAACTTGAGATCTACCAGCCAGTTGTCTGACATGCTAGATCCAACGTCTCCAACGTCATCGCAACCACTCATCCGACACTTCATCCCCGGCACAGGAGATTTCCTTGGATGCGGAAAAGGAGGATCATGACTGCACGTCCGATTCCAGCTAGGAAAGGCTGGGAGACGGAGAGGAAGGAGACCTCATCGACTTCCATCGAATTCCATCCAATCCCATCCAATGAGATGATCCTCCTCCATCACTGCATGGTACCTCCTCTACCTGCTCCGGACACATTTCCCTGACAGAAGCAAGTACTAGAAAGTACGGCAAGGTACTATGTCTGGTACTGGCTGAACTCGGGTGTTACTGTAAAACCCCAAGGGGGCGGAAACCACTGCTTGCTTATCTTTGGAATATTTCATATTGCAATATTACTTTCATGGGGAGAAAGTACACACGGATGCTAATGTTAGCCAAAGCCAGCTTCCCAAATAGCGGGGCAGGCCCCCCTGGGGATGCACGGTGAACTGTCAGGGGGGGCGTGAGAGGCTTTCAATGTTAGTCAGACCCGCCAACGTGTTTACTGACAGTCAGTGGAAGGTTTGAGGTAGAAATATATGCAGTACTGTGTGTACTGTGTGTACTTGGAGGGTTGACCTAGTTGTCATGTTGGCACGGTTCATTGCACATGCCAAAGTGGAGCAAAGACACATTGCGCAATACTCAGTGGGTGTGGCCATCATTTGGGGAATGGTTTTGGAGGTCCGAATGAAGGCCCAAAAAAGGCCAGCATTGTTAGTCCGGTCTCTGGGCGTCGGGTCCGGCGAAGGCCACTTTGCGCTACGTTGATATAGCCGAGTGTACGGGATGTTCCCAACCCACCATCAGAAACCCACGGGACCGCTTTGACCGGGCTAGTTGTAGAACACCCGGGTCAGCGCCCCCTCAGGCTCCTCTGGGAAAGAGACCAAGTCCTGCATGTGGAAATGTTTCGATAGTTTCCATAAAGAAAAGGAGGAGGTGTTTTGTAAAACAACGACCACAACAGGATTGGTATCCTTGCAATACTAGCAAAACCAGTACAAGTACTTTTGGACAGAGAACACAATGTCAGCAAAAACATCCCCATTGTACTTTGGATCGTATCTTGATCCCGTATCGTGCTCCGCCATGATTGTTCAACCACACTTCATGACCAAGTGTACCTGTGGATTAGTACTCATGAAATACCATGACATTACTGCTGGTACACAAGTACTATCAGGAATAGCAGGACATTGCTACCAGTACATGAGTACTATCAGGAATAGCAGGATATTGCTACTAGTACTTGAGTACTATCAGGAATAGCAGGATATTGCTACTAGTACTTGAGTACTATCAGGAATAGCAGGCCATTACTACTAGTACATGAGTACTACCTGGAATACCATGACATTACTACTAGTATGTGAGTACTACCAGGAAGACTATGACATTACTACTAGTACATGAGTACTACCAGAAATACCATGCCATTACTACTGGTACATGAGTACTACCAGGAATACCATGACATTACTACTAGTACATGAGTACTACCAGGAATACCATGACATTACTACTGGTACATGAGTACTACCAGGAATACCATGACATTACTACTGGTACATGAGTACTACCAGGAATACCATGACGTTACTACTGGTACATGAGTACTACCAGGAATACCATGACATTACTACTGGTACATGAGTACTACCAGGAATACCATGACATTACTACTGGTACATGAGTACTACCAGGAATACCATGACATTACTACTAGTACATGAGTACTACCAGGAATACCATGACATTACTACTAGTACATGAGTACTACCAGGAATACCATGACATTACTACTAGTACATGAGTACTACCAGGAATACCATGACATTACTACTAGTACATGAGTACTACCAGGAGAAGCAGAAGATAGAGGGGAGGTCGTCACCTGCAGTGGCCCAGCAAGGTGCCCTGTATTGGGGCACATGCTCCCAGGAGCCAGGGTGACACCATGGAGGTCTCTGGTAAAGGTTGTGTACTTTTTGGTGTTTCAGGAGGCTGTTAAGGTTTTTGGTGTGTTGGACGTTTTGGACGTTTTGTATTGTTTTGGCTGTTAAGGACGCAGGCAGGGCAAAAAAGGAGCACTTGATTTGCTGACCTGCACGGCACGTGTGAAGTCGCCTCATTGGAGCGTTGCTTTAAATGATTGGTCATCAGAACTACTTTTATCGTTATTAGATTTCATCGGCATTTCATGTTTGAAATGAAATAACAGCCCATCAAGAGTATCAATAGGAAAAGGTATTGATAACGCTGAGCGCCATTTTCCATCGCCAGGAACGCCAACGTCAGCCAGCAGCCAGCGGGCATAATCCCCGGATTTGATATGAGACGTACTTCCACACTGGACAGAAGCGAGCCAGGCGGGTTCCTTACTTTTGGAAGGCGCACGCAGGTTGGACATGACGAGCAGCAGCGAGTCGGCCTGGACCCTCAGGACGTAGCTGGTCACGTTTTCAAAGTCCAGCGCCTTGGCGGTGGAGATGACGCCTGTTCTGTTGTTCACACCAAAATGACCTGGAAGGAAAGAAGCGCAGCGCGTGATGTGGATGGAAAGCGACCAACACCAAAGCAGGCGGTAAAAACAGCACGGAAAACAGGCTGGAAAAAGAAGAGAAGTGGAAAGGGATAGGACAGGAATACATCTGGTGCTGACATGAGCTCCCAGCAACACAGGAAGGCCCACCTCGGCCACCTTCTTCATGAAGACAGCCAGCAACCACGTTTGCCGTACAGACCACCTTCCACGGTGTAGTACTGTACCATATGTAGTATTTGATGATCCGGAAGGAGGCCCTAGTTTTGCTTTGAGAAGACAGTGGAACGCTGCCTTCACGGTCATATTCCTTTGAACGTCTCCTTCCTGTTTAGGTAAAGTCCCACCTGGGGGGCGGAGCCGGGCTCTCAGGGACTAATTACCTTGACAAGCCGTCTGTGTTTGCAAAGATGCAAAGGAGGGAGAATACTTCAGCTTGGTGGTGCGTTTGAGTGCTGACACTAAGTTGGGGCCATCTGGTACTCGACATGGTGGTGGTGGCTCTGCATGAGGGGCGGGGCACTGGACAGGTACACGTACTCTTTTTCTCTTGGATGAAAAATGCATTTTAAAAGAAGTCGTTTGCAATTAGTGTGAGACATGAGGTGAAAAAGAGGCAGCCAATGAATGCACGTCCCGGGACGCACCCATTGGCTAGTCGCTTTGGGTATTTAGAATGAAAAGGTAATAAGGTATAAAAAGGTATATAATGTAATGTTCATAATGTGAAGGTGCGTTTGTCGGGGAGGGCCTGGGAGCAAAGAATGACGTATTAGCCACCACATCAATCAAAAGTCACCTAAATCGTTTCCTGCCACGATGGAGTAGTAGATGGTCTGGTTGATGGCGGCAGCTAGAATGCTCCCCAGGGGCGTGCCCACCGGCGCCAGCTCACTGACGGGAGGAAACCTGGAGGGTTAGTGAGGAGACAGAAACCACATTGAGATGCTCAGCACATTCAAACATTGAGGGGGGTGGGGGTGGGGGGGGGGTGCAACGCATATTGCTTTTACATGAACGCATGTCAGTAACTGGACATTTTCTGTGTAGGAGGAAGAAGTACCAATGGCATCACGTATTACGCTAGTATTGGGATTTTCATGATGACTTTGCTCCAAATGTCCCACCTGGTGGTTGGCAGGAGCACAGATTGGCCTTTTCCTTCCAAGGTTCGGGAAGTACTCAAACTACCATTTTATTCTCGACAACACTCGTGCTAAACACCGACATCACCGCATTCCTCTTCCAAATCAATAGGAGGATTTCACGCTAAGAGCAGGTTTTCCCTCCACGATGGCGCTAATGGCGAGGCAGCTGCTGGCGTGTGTAATCAAAGTCAGCTGGCGTGGTCGTTGCCGCTCGCAACCCAAATTACAGCTGCCATCAATAGGGGGGTCGCGGCGTCGCGCTGCGGCACCTTGAGTGCTGATTTCACGCCGCCACGTCGTCTGGCTTTGACATCTTCTTGTGCCGCCTTGCTGATCTGCAACCGCTTTTGTGTTCCGCCGCTTCCTTTTGAAAAGGCCAACCATCCCAACGCGCTGGAGGTAAGTGGCGTCAGGCGAGCCTTTCCGTACTTAGCTGAGCAGACACGGAATGAATGCTAACAGAGAACGTCTTCTGGAGTTTGCCTTCAGGGTTGATTGGTGTTTTCCAGGCTTGGCAGGAAGTTCACGCAGGTTTGACTCCCACTGAGTGCAACAAGCAGCGTTATCTTTGAGGCCTTTCGCCTTCGCTTGGGACACTCAAGCCAGAAGAAACATCTAATCGTGAACGTGGTATTCTACATTGGCCACGAGGTCCTTCTGCCGATGACACTGGACCTCGTTGGCGAACGTTTGGCTTTAAGTCGGGAACGTACCGCGTTCGCCATACACTGTTTTGGTTGGCTGCGATTAGACGACTGACTGACCCTCAGGTTGGCAGGCGTGTTCACCCAAGTTTGGGAAGAAAAGGGTGAGCAAAGTTCTCCAGCATCCAACCACTCCACAAGGACGCGGCCGTGAGGAATTGTGTAAAAGATGAGTGGTTGGCGGACGATAAAGCCCAGCATTTGGATTACGAGGCGGTCGGGTGTTGGCATGTGAATAATGTTTGGATAACACAAATGACTTCGCTTCAATTTCCCGCTCCGTGCACGGCTGGGCCGCCGCCGACTGAATAATTGCCGCCATCGTGGCGTCCAGGGCCAGGAAGCCGTGGCTACGCCACCTTGGTGATGGGAACGCTTTGTATTAATGTGGCCTTCACGACAGGAAATGACATGTTTGGATGGTTAGCAGCTGGTTGGCAGGATAAGGAAGGATGGATGGATGGATGGATGGAAGGATGGATGGATGGATGGATGGATGGATGGATGGATGGATGGATGGATGGATGGATGGATGGATGGAAGGATGGATGGATGGATGGATGGATGGATGGATGGATGGATGGATGGATGGATAGGTAGGTAGGTAGGTAGGTAGGTAGGTTGGTAGTTAGGTAGGTAGGTAGGTAGGTAGTTGGGTAGGTAGGTTCATAGGTAGGTAGGTTGGTAAGTAGTTAGGTAGTTAGGTAGGTAGGTTCATAGGTAGGTAGGTAGGTAGGTAGGTAGGTGGGTAGGTAGGTAGGTAGGTTGGTAGGTAGGTAGTTAGGTAGGTAGGTTCATAGGTAGGTAGGTAGGTAGGTAGGTGGGTAGGTAGGTAGGTTGGTAGGTAGGTAGTTAGGTAGGTAGGTTCATAGGTAGGTAGGTAGGTAGGTAGGTAGGTTGGTAGGTAGGTAGTTAGGTAGGTAGGTAGGTAGGTAGGTTGGTAGGTAGGTAGGTAGGTAGGTTGTAGGTAGGTTGGTAGGTAGGTAGGTAGGTTAATAAGTAGGTAGGTAGGTATGTAGGTAGGTAGGTAGGTTAATAAGTAGGTAGGTAGTTAGGTAGGTAGGTAGGTAGGTTAATAAGTAGGTAGGTAGTTAGGTAGGTAGGTAGGTAGGTTAATAAGTAGGTAGGTAGTTAGGTAGGTAGGTAGGTAGGTTGGTAGGTATGTAGTTAGGTAGTTAGGTTAATAAGTAGGTAGGTAGGTAGGTAGGTAGGTAGGTAGGTAGGTAGGTAGGTTAATAAGTAGGTAGGTAGGTAGGTTAATAAGTAGGTAGGTAGGTAGGTAGGTAGGTAGGTAGGTAGGTAGGTAGGTAGGTTAATAAGTAGGTAGGTAGGTAGGTAGTTAGGTAGGTTAATAAGTAGGTAGGTACCAAAACAGAAATACAAAAATGAAAATCCCAAATTAAAGTAATGAGTAGAAATAAATTGATGATGCAATAACGTAGTGTTTTGGTTAGAAATAAGAGGATGATGCTAACCAAGACACGTCAGTAAAGTGACACATCAGAAGCCCTCCCACGTGTCGCCAGGTGGGAGGAGCCACAGGAGAAGGTGAATAAGATTTAACAGCAGCAGTCACAAAGTCACTTTTCATTTCTTTCATATTCAGATGAGTCAAATAAAAAGCTGCGGGGTGGGAGTGGGGGGGTGGTTGGGGTGGTTGGGGTGGGGGGGCGTCTACAGCGGAGAGTCCTGGTGTCAACATGAGAGGGAACGGCACGCACGTCAGCGTGCCGCCTCGGGCCCGACGGCGGTGTGACACTTACGAGACGAGGCGGAGGCGTATAAAGCTCGCCGTGCGCCGAGGGGGGGGCGTTACCGTGTCAACCCCTCTTTGCTGTGGGCGCCTGCCGTCGAACGAGGCTGGCTGTGAAGTGTGGGGTGAATCGGCAGACATATGCTAGCTAGCACCTTCAAGTCATTAGCAGGCAGGATGGCGATGCTAGCAGGCAGCGTCGGGTCGCTATTAGCGTAGTTTGCCCCCGCCTGGAAGAGATGAACGCCGTCAGAGAACGAAGTCAAACTGCTTCACCGAAAAAGAAACCAACAAAGACCAGGCCGCTGTTCTCTGGGACGGCTGGACTCCGTGATGCCTTCAATGCTCCGCCTCACATCTTCACCTCCATTCCACCACCAAGCAAGCACATCTAAAGCAGGCACCCAACTGGTGGGGCGGGACCCAAAGTGGGTTGCGGAACTCTTCACTGGGTCACTGGGCTACGCTTGGCTTAAAAAAAACAAATGTCATGACCCGATGTCCCTGAATGCATCTCGTGTTCTTGTCTGTGCGGTTTGCTTATGATGGCGCCATGAGGCGCACGCCATGTTTGTACGGGCGACTAGTACAGCTCCAAGGACATTGAGAGGCAATACAAAATATATAATATATATACACGTTATGTGATATATGTTACCTTATATGTACTAGTATATATATATTTATATATACACGTTATGTGTCTCGTACACCGCCATGTTTACCCGATATGACCCCGATGACGTCACGCCCGGACAATGGAACATTGTCCAAGATAATTCCAAAGCAAGCTGGTGAGCCACGTCACGTCACGTCGTGTTGCGTGGTAGCGCTAGCTATACGTGCTATATGTCGCTATGTCCGGGGAAAAAGGCATTCCCGTATCACTGAAGACATTTTCAAAGGTGCAAACAGAAGACTGCATCTGGAATAGAACCCCCCAAGGTGGAGCAAGGCAGCAGAGAAGAACACATTTACCGTGCAGCCTGGCGGCGTGTTATCGCCCACATGACATCACATCATCATTACCGTGCGCCGGGTCGTCCCGGCACAGCAGAGGCGACGCGGCCAGCTCATGGCGGACACGGAGCCGCCAGCGTGACATCACACTAAACAAATGGAGCAGCCGGCCGGCGTCTTTCACTGCAGACTAAATCATCTTGCCACCAACACCTGGGGGGCTGGCCCACGGGGGGACGTTACTCTCCCGTCTAACGAGCTGGTCCTGCAGCAGGCGTCACCAGCGCACAGGTCACACACATGCATTTATAGCACATATTTAAAGCACATATTTATAGCACATATTTATAACACATATTTATAGCACATATTTATAGCACATATTTATAGCACATATTTATAGCACATATTTAGATCAGATATTTAGATCACATATTTAGATCACATATTTAGATCACATATTTAGATCACATATTTAGATCACATATTTAGATCACATATTTAGATCACATATTTAGATCAGATATTTAGATCACATATTTATATGAGATATTTATATCCAAGAACGTTTCTCAGCAGTTGATGATCATCAACATGGCGTCATGTTGTATTTCTTTCCTTCTATTTTTACCCATCAACCATCAACCATCCTTCTGTGAAACATCAACACATCTTTCTCCTTTTTGTGCCAAAGAAAAACCGTTAGCATGAGGGAGCTAACGATGCAAACAATGGGACACAGCTAATTTGCCTCTAAAGCCTCCTGCTAAAGCCCCGCCAAGGTTTTCCCTCCATGCTGTGGGCGGGTACAAACGGCCACATGGAGTATTTGGCCTTATTGTAAACCACCTCCTTCCAGACAGTTGCCATAGCAACAGGACTCCAGGAGTGTGGAGAAATGGAGTAGCTGGACTGCGATGTTTGGCTAACATGCATGTTAGCATAGCAACATGGCTGCTGTCATACAAGCGTGTACTGGCACGACATTCTTCACAACGCAATACTGTCCCCTAGTGGCGTGTTATAAGTACTACCAGCATGGAGTGTATCTGTGCGAGGTTCATGGAGCGTTAAATTAGCATGTAATTAGCATTAGCATGGTAAAAGGAGCGCTATGTCATTCACTGCATTAGGAATACCTGCTGCCTGTTGCTGGTTCAGGTGCTAAAGTGCAGCTTGTGTTTTTGTGTCATAAGCATTCCTTCCCAGGCCCATCCCAGGCTGGGATCAACATGGATGCTTGGTCAAGGAACCCGTGGTCGACGGTCCTTTCAACACTTCCACTGAAGACGTTTAACAGACGAAAGGCCTCATTAGGCTCGTTTTATTCCTTCTTTTCATCGTCAGTGATGAGACGTGGATCTGGCGGACTACTACGGACACGGACACGGACACGGACACGGACACGGACACAGACACAGACACGGACACGGACACGGACACGGACACAAACACGAACACGAACACGGACACGCAGGGAGGTGGTGCAACGTGAACCGTGGTGGCAAAGAAGACCCCCTTCCACCCAAACCACAGACGAGAACCTGCAGACACGCTTGTACGTGCAGGAAGGAACATGATCTCCAGCGGTGGGGAGGAAATGAGGGGCTACAATTGGACATCACGGGGAAATAAAAGGAAGCGGCAGACAAAAGGAACGCCATGCGGATGGCTTAAGGCGGAGCGGAGGTAAGGAGAGCAAAATGACTTCCTCACAGGATAATAAACATAAATCCATTTCACACTTCCTAGACTGATTTAAGGTTACACCACGCCCACGTCTGGTTTATGCCCCGCCCATTCCAAGTACAGCTATGGATAGACATGATGGAGATGGGTGGGCGGATCCCGCGGTGTCCTCTCCCATCGCTGATTAGGCTGCTATTATTGTGATGATTATGATTGATAATTACTGCGCTAAGTAGATGCTGGACCTGTTTAGACCTGGACCTGTTTACATAAACAACATGCTGCTTTGTGCCAAAAAGGTCCCAATCAAATGTCAAATGGGGGGGGGTCAAAAATCATCAAGTCAGCCGAAGCCCAGCAGAGCCGTGATGACAGCGAGCATCATCATTCCACTTTAGACCAGCGCCACGTCCGCTCCGCCCCAAGCCAGTCAGGAGGCCCTTAATGTTGATACGGGACGATACAAGATGAGACGGGACGATACAAGATGATACGGGACGATACGGGACGATACAGGACGATGCTGGACAATCCCGGACGATAAAGGTATGTCACCAGAAGACACAAGATTGGTTCTACAAGAACCAATGGAAGAATATATGCAATATTTGCTTCATTTCCACTACGTTACACTCCTCCACACTCTGTGTGTACTATGCTAGCAGCCCCGCCTCCACCCACCCTGCCAAAGGTGCTGGGATCAATGCACAGAGTGATGCCTCCTCCTGGCGAGATCTGGAGGCTGTAAAAATCATCGTTTTCATTCCTCCTGATTGAGGAATTTGTCATCATCCCAGGACTCGGGCCCACCTTGCCACGTTTGGATCTGGCGAGGTGGGGCGACACCCCCACAAACGAGTGCTGGCGACCACGAGATGTCGGTTATCTCTGTCAGTTAGATCTACACGCGCTTCCAAACTCTGTTGGTGTGAAGGTCTGCATGATCATGATCCATCTTGACCTCATGACAACATCGCTTCTTTTGCTGCTGTGTTGCGGAGTATACTTTCTCATGCACTCCGATTCATGATTCCAGAGAGGCTGAGTGAGACGGAATTAGACATCAGTCAATCATCACCTGTACTCCTCCTGGGTGAAGATGGGGATGCGGGAGGGCTGCAGGACAGTGATCTCCACCACGGTGCTGTTGGTCTTCACGGGCTCGCCCGCGTCGAAGGCAATGACAAACAACTGCACATGGGGGGGGGGAAAGGGAACATGTGACACGCTATAAGCCAGAACAAGGACAACCTCCCTCACCTTAAAGGTAAGACTGGGCTCCTCGTTCAGGTTGACTTTAGTGATGACTCTTCCTGTTTCCTCCTCCACGTCAAATATGCTGCCGCTGTACGGGGATCGGTCCTGGTCCACCCTGTAGCCCACGGAACTGGCTGGGGTGCCCTGGAGAACAAGCACCACAAGGACACATGGTAAAGAAAGCAAAACCACACTTCCAGCTTCACGTTTAAAAATAGATATCGGTTATCGGTGTGATATCGGCCCGGAGAAGTATCGGTAGTATATGATAGTATTGGAAGTATCGGTTCGAACAAACGATATCATGCATCTCTATGTTTTCCAGTCTTGACTCACGAATGACGAGATGTTGCTTAAACGTTGGCATGTGGTTTCACGGTGGTGGTTTGACCCTGGAACTGACAAATGATGTTGCATTTTATGTTATGTTATGTTATTGCTTTCTATGGGGGGGGGGGGGGGGGGTAGACCCTTATGAAATTGGAGCCTCCCGGCTCCACAATAAAGCACTTTAGCCGGAGCCGGACTTGAACTTTCATTAAGATGAATCCCACCTCCTCCATCATCTTTATCGCTCCTCTTCCAGCACCTCCTTCCCAAACAGCCTTGGATTCTGCCTGCTTTTCATATTTCTCTTTCATTTGCTTTTTTGTCAGCTCGGCTTGTGAGCCGCGTGTGTTGCCAAGGGGACCGCTGGACACCCAGGAGCTAAAACCTGAAGTCTGAGGACGTGATCTGTCTTCACGCCTTCGGTGTCGTTCTCGAAGGGGACGTGCAGGACAAATACACAGAAAATATCTGATGAAATACGTGGAGTGGAGTCATTGGGGGGGGGGGGGGGTGGCCAAACTGTGGGTGCGGACGGGTGCCTGGCTTGGTGGAACCATACGGTCCAGGTCAGGACCAACGGATGGATGTTGGCGGCAACATTGTCCAACGGCCCAGGCAACATTCAGAGATGATTGGGACCAAAAAACAAGGTGTATAAAATATTATTGTGTACATTATTGTGTACTATTGTTTCCAAGCCAGCTCAGGGGAAGTTATGACAGGCGGGAGGAAAAGGAGCGTTTGATTCGATCACCCACACAGCCACAGAGTTTTTTAAATGATGAGTTATCATAGCTATTTTTTATCATAGCTATCGGGTTTATTAGTTTGCCGTCATAAATATTCTTCTTCTTCTTCTTATTATTATTATTATTGCTATATTGGTAACTATTGGTGGGATAAGAGCTACACACGAATGGGGAGAACATGCAAACTTCACACTCAGATCAGAGCCAGGTTTCTCGACTGGGGGGCCAACTAGCACACCCTGTGGCCCCCATTTAATAAGACATTTATGAACTTCATTCCAATTTGATTTCATGAATGGCATATTTCAATAAATATTTCAAGTTGTATTAAGTTCTTTTATTCTCTCCCGTTTCATCCTCCGTACTTTCCCTCACTTGGATTTTTATAGCCTGGCACTGCTTTGCAGTACAATACTTCAGAGATGCACAGTATATGTAGCAGTAGTACTACTAGTAGTAGTACACAAATAGCAAGGGTGCATGTTATACTGCAGTAAAGAAAGAGATCATCCTGAAGAAAGAGCGTAAATAGAGCAGTGAGAGTAGCGGGTGTTTGTCTCCATGGTAACCTCATCCAGCGTGATGAAGCACTCAACAAAATCACAGCAGAGCTTTTGGAAATCTCCCAATTGTCCTGAGCGGGAATTCTCTTCTTCCACCGCGGCGTTAGAGGACTAGAAGACGCTGGGACGGAGATGTGGAGCACGTGGTGTGATACATCAGCCTCTGACGGACACGCCTGTCGATAAAAGGCTTGGAGCCTCGGGTCAATACGAGACCGGGTTAGTCCACTCCTGTTAGGAAATCGAACAGCGACGTCAGTCAAAGCTCGCCCTCCCAGACGCTCCATGTTTACCTCCGCTGAGGTAGCTTGTCTTTGTCTGGAACGATCTGGGGAAGTTCTCAACACCACAACGGGAATGATGGCAGCAGCTGCGTAGAAGATGCTTGGCTAGCTTCCAGGGGGGAGACGTTCCTTGTTCCTTGTTGTCATTTTGGATGAAAGTTGAAAGGAACTGTCCAGAAGTTTCCCTCAACAGCGTTCAAGAAGTTGTTGCCGTTCCTGTCCAATTAAAAGATGGCAGAGCGCCTGCTGGGAGGAGCTAGATGAGGAAGCTGGGAAGAGGGAAGTCTGGGCTTCCCTGCTGCCCCCGTGACCCGACCTCGGATAAGCGGAGGAAGGTGGATGGATGTAGGAAAGAGATCCACTTGCATATGAATGAGGAATGAGGAATGAGCGGGATGCGAACGTGCAAAGCCAACCTGGTGGGAAGGCCCAGCAGGCCAACCAAAGGCCATGACAGCCCGCCTCCATCGCTTGCTGTCGGCGAGGAAATTGCCCACCCCCATGCTGAGGAACACGCCCACCCCCATGGTGAGGAACACGCCCACCCCCATGGTGAGGAACACGCCCACCCCCAGGGTGAGGAACACGCCCACCCCCATGGTGAGGAACACGCCCACCCCCAGGGTGAGGAACACGCCCACCCCCATGGTGAGGAACACGCCCACCCCCATGGTGAAGAACACGCCCACCTCCATGTGAGGAACACGCCCACCCCCATGGTGAGGAACACGCCCACCCCCATGGTGAGGAACACGCCCGCCCCCATGGTGAAGAACACGCCCACCTCCATGTGAGGAACACGCCCACCCCTATGCTGAGGAACACGCCCGCCCCATGCAGGGAGACCAAGGTGTGCGGCGTCCAAGTAGAAGAATATTACGGTGGAAAGACGGGAGTTGCAAGGAACGCCATTGGAAGAAAACAAGGCGGGACATTGAAGAGTTGACGTCACATGACATTTTCTCGTCTGCTAACTTTGCTGCTTGAATGAGTGGAAAAACAGAGCAAAAGTCATTACTTCTCCTCCCGCGAGATCCTCCTGGGACAGCAGAGTGGAGATGAAAGTACGTTGATGTGAAATATGGTGGAGCATGACGAGGATGACGAGGATGACGAAGATGATGAGGATGACGAGGCCAAAGGCTGGTGACTCACACAAGTCACACGCTGCAATCAGAGGCGCTGAGGTGGAATGAAAGCGCACGCAGAGCACACACAAATGAAAGCGCGTGAGCTCGGAGAACTTAGGAGAGCATGCCGTGCAAGAACAAATGAAAGCGTCTGATGTTGAAAGAGGGACGTGGAGCGAGGAAGGAGATGTCACCGTGTGATCTGGATGTTTGCCTTCAAACCGCCTTCATTAAAAAGCAGACGTAGAATCACAACCTGCTTTCCCGGGCTTGGAAAGACATCCCACACGTGCGGAATCTTTCACTGAGGATTTCACTCGCGCAAAAATCCATCGTTCAATTACCAGCCCAGCCTCTAAAAGCAAACAAGCTCCAGGGTCTCTATCCGCGGTGTGGGGGTCGACAGTGAAACATCCATAGTGCTGACATCGGCCCTTGGTGCTGGGACATCCATGGTCATTCTTTGGCCAGGCGACGTCCTGTTTGGCTGTTGGAACCATCACCAATGTGTTCCGTGTGTTGTAAAGATATAAAAAGAGGTAAAAAAAAGAGGCAGCCAATGAATGCACGTCCTGGGACGCCCCCATTGGGCCCAGAAAGGCGGCTATTCAAAGAGCTCCAAAACGTCCAGCAAGGTTTTCTATCCCTGCTGTTAGCATGTAGCAACGGCTACATCGATGCTAACATGTCATACTTGAGTATTTAGTAGAACTTCCTTCCTGGGTGCATTGATGTCACATAGCAACATAGAAAGGAAGGCTACACCTAGCCTAGTCGCTAGCCGGCTAGTCGCTAGCCGCTGCAGTGTGGCGAGGTGTCACTACGCCAGTAAGGTAGTTCTTGGGTGGAACCACACCTGCATGAGCTAAGGGTCACCATGGAGACGATATCCCTGAAATGAAACAGTCCAACTTCCCAATAGTGACAATGAAGACAGGAATCTGAAGTTGATATGAATAATAATAATAACAATGTGCTTCATATGCAGCAAAATAGGCTGAATATGGTTAGGATCTTCTTATCTGTTTGGAGATCATCAGAGACCACATAAGAGAGAGACCTGTCTCCATAGTCCAGTGTGACGATAATATTTCGTCCTAATTATGGTATGTATGTTTTGACTGACACACGCCAGGTGACTTACAGTCTGGAAGGTAAACAAGCAGAACGTATCCCACCTGGCATCCTCTATGTTTGTAATGTAACGTGTACATACTGGAACACATTCAGCACCCATAGAAGGACGTGACATGAGATGGAGGTACTCACTGGGGGGTCCTGGTCCTCTGCAAACACAGTAGTGATGAACGTTCCCTTCTCTGCATTGGGGGCCACCATGCCTCTGTACAGGACTTGGCTGAACACCGGAGAGTAGTCGTTCATGTCCTACAAATAAGGAGACAGGACGTAAACGTAGGCGCCATCGCATCACATGGTTGAGGGCAGGCAGGCCAGATGGAAGAGAAGATGCTAGCAATGCCCCCCCGGCATGTCAGGAAGTTCTCACCGTGATGCGGACCGTGACGGTAGCTTGTCCCGGCGGCGTGACGCCTCCCTGGTCCACAGCTTCCACCTGGAAGGTGTAAGAGGCCCCCCCGACTCCCATCGCCGCCAGGTCCTCGAAGTCCAGAGTCTGCAGCACCGTCAGGTCTCCCGTGATGGCGTTCAAGGAAAAGAGCTGGCGGGCGGATTCCGACTTGATCCGGTAGGTGACGTTGGAGAAGAGGTCTGCATCCACAGCCTGAGGAGAGAGCAGCCATCATGCGGCGCCAGATTGTCCTGTCTCGCTAGTCCACTTTGTTCCTGCAGAGGAAGTGTTGAGTCACGGTCGGAACGACACATCTACCCCCCCAGGGATTGGCTCCGGGCTTCTCTTCCACACAGAAATGCTCTACCAGCAGTCGGACAAGATGGATGCATGTGGCCTGACACGACATGCCGGACTCGGCGACCGTCACAATGTAGCACGGGAGGAACCCACGAGCGACCTGGATGGCGTCCGTCAAGCCACCTAGTGACCAGATCACGCATCACTTGTATTCCAACATGTTTGGACTAGGAGACCACGTCTACCAGCCAGCAGCTGTCCTTTATTCAGGGGAGGGGGGACGTTGTGGGGCAGGACGTGTAGGGAAGAGCTGCATAGATATGAGCCATAGCGTTCCATTACAGACACCCTACAAATGAATACGGATGCTTGGGGGGGGGGGGGGGGGGGTTACAGTCAGGCTGTGCTACTCAATTATTAATACACTCAGACCATCTTACAGCTCATATCTCATATTAAAGCATATTGGCTCATGGGACCAAATCACAACTTTAGAAGGCATACATTATTTGCAATGACAGCATCCAACGTCTTCCTATGAACTTCATTCTAGCTTTCCATCCACTAATCTACCCGCCTCTTCATGACCTTCCACACGACCTTCTACCCGCTTCCACACGACCTTCTACTCGCTTCTACACGACCTTCTACTCGCTTCTAAACGACCTTCTACCCACTTCTTTGTGACCTTCTACTCGCTTCTACACGACCTTCTACTCGCTTCTACACGACCTTCTACTCGCTTCTACACGACCTTCTACTCACTTCTACACGACCTTCTACTCGCTTCTACACGACCTTCTACTCGCTTCTACATGACCTTCTACTCGCTTCTACACGACCTTCTACTTGCTTCTACACGACCTTCTACCCACTTATCGTACTGGAGTAGTGAAGCTGTCTGTCGTGGCTGCTCAGTACAATATGGCCAAGTACAATATGGCCAAAATCCGCGTTCCAGACTGATAACTATACTGTGTTCTACAGGCTGGTATCATTTTGATACCGAAGGAAGGCTTTGGCCCTCAAGGTGCACTGTAGTCGGGCACATGCTCCGAGCAGCCGGTGCGACACCATGCAGGTTTCTGACAAAGTGTTTGCACTTTCAGGTAGCTGAAATAGTTTTTTGTGTGCTCCATGGTTCCCCCCCGCCCACCCCCACCCCCCATGGTGGAGCATCTGGTGCAACCAAAATAAGAGCAAGAAGTCTTAAAGGCTCAAAGGTTTGACCCTGGAACAGACGATTTGAGAATCGCATGGCTTTCCTGCTGACAGCGGTAGAAGATGGAAGGTTGGAATGTTGCAGGAGATCAGGGATCAGGATGGCGTGGGCACACTTACGCTGAGCGTCAGGATGCGCGTTCCCAGGGGGCTGTTCTCGGGCACGTTCACCACGTAGGTCGGCTGAGAGAACACGGGGCTGTTGTCGTCGATATCCGTCACCTCCACAGTCAGGGTCAAGGTGGTCCGCCGGGGGTCCACCGCCCCGTCCGAGGCCTCCACCAGCAGGTCGTAGCTGCTCCTGAGCTCGCGGTCCAGCGGGACTCGGGTGTAGATGCTGCCGTTGGCGGCCATGATGAACAGGTCAGGATGGTTCACCACGCGGTATCGAACCTGCCCGTTGGCCCCTGCGTCTGGATCCGTGGCCTGCGGAGATAGAAGAGGAGGAGCTTTGATGGAAGGTGATCATGACCCTTGACCTCCCGGGTAAAGATCTGCTATCTGAGACGTGCAGCCTTGATTCTCAACAGCCGGGATAAATGCTGCCAAGAACGGGAAGTACAACCCGGAGCCGTTGCATAATTCCAGCGAGTGATGCAACGTAACCCCCCCCCACCCCCCCACAAATAAATAGACTGGAGCCAGAGTTTTCCAGTGACGCCAAGGAGAAGCCGGAGCTGGAAGAGCCGGAAGGGCAAGGTGCGTACCGACGGGAACAGGTCATGAATAAAGCTCATTTTCCCGGCAAAGAGCGTAGAGCCGCGTAGCGCCATTTCCACGGAACAATAACGGAACAACAGCCGATAAATATTCCCGATGGAATGACGGAGCGGCGCGTTAGCAAGCGGAAGGTCTTTGCCTTCAGGCTGACAGCAGCTGTTTTGTGTTTGATCTGATCCAGAACAAGATCCATTAGAGCCCGGCTTCTTATTCCAACACGCTTGCATATTTACACAGACTTCAGGCTCAATCCCGCCGAGCTCCGACAAGCGCTTGTTTCATTTGAGGCTCACGCTCGTGAATAATCAGGCTCGGGTTGAAGAGGCTAGCATCCTTAGCTGGAGCCAACTCCGCTTTTCATCACGAAGGGATGGAGGAAGCAACCTTGGTATCGGGTAAGGGAATACCAACAGGAAGGCAAACGTCCCTCGGAGATGCACGGATATCTTCACCCGGGGTCGTCTCATCATCGCAAAAACATAAAGCCCCTCCCACAAGGACAGATGCCATTCACACGTCACATGACCTGAACCTTCTCATTTAGTCTGCATCAACTATTCACTCCGAAGGTAATGACTGCATGACGCCAGCACACCTGAAATGGAACGTTCTATTCTATTCCATCCCATCCCATCCCATTCCATTCTATTCCCTTCTATTCCATCCCATCCCATTCTATTCCATTCCATTCCATCCCATTCCATCCCATCCCATCCCATTCCATTCTATTCCATCCCATCCCATTCCATTCCATTCCATTCCATTCTATTCCATTCTATTCCATTCTATTCCATCCCATCCCATTCTATTCCGTTCCATTCCATTCCATTCCATCCCATCCCATCCTATTCTATTCTATTCTATTCCATTCTATTCTATTCCATCCCATCCCATCCCATTCTATTCCATTCTATTCCATTCTATTCCATCCCATTCCATTCTATTCCATTCTATTCCATTCCATTCCATCCCATCCCATTCGATTCCATTCCATCCCATCCCATTCTATTCCGTTCCATTCCATTCCATTCCATCCCATCCTATTCTATTCTATTCTATTCCATTCTATTCTATTCCATCCCATCCCATCCCATTCTATTCCATTCTATTCCATTCTATTCCATCCCATTCTATTCCATTCCATTCCATTCCATCCCATCCCATCCCATTCCATTCTATTCCGGCCATGATGTCCACCTTCCACAGATAACTTCCTGCATACAGAATATGATTCCACTCTTACTGCTAAGACTCACTGACTGACTGACTGACTGACTGATTGATTGATTGACTGACTGACTAACTGATTGATTGACTGACTGACTGACTAACTGATTGATTGATTGACTGACTGACTGACTAACTGATTGATTGATTGACTGACTGACTGACTAACTGATTGATTGATTGACTGACTGACTGACTAACTGATTGATTGATTGACTGACTGACAGTACTCATGTACTGGTAGTACTCATGTACTGGTAGTACTGTCATGATATTACTGGTAGTACTCATGTACTGGTAATACTGTGATGATATTCCCCATAGTACCCGTGTTGTAGTAGTACTGTCATGGTATTTATGAGGACTAACCAACAGATCTTCCACGTTGCAAATCAATAAAAAAAGCAGATATGAAAAAAGTTATGAGAATGATATCAGCCTCAGTACGGGTTCTAAAAAAGGATATGATGCATCTATAATGCGTGTACATTGGAGTACATTGGTGTACATTGGTGTACATTGGTAAAGAATACGTGGTCCTGGTCTTCCAGTTTTAGGGTCTTAAGTCCAAAGCCGTGAGTCGTATAAAGAAATCCTTAGAAGACGAAGCCCAGCAGTTAAAGACCACCTTGACGCATTGTAAAGTTTTAGGGCTCTGGTTTAATGTTCTTGCTTCTCCTTGAGGTTTTAACATCAGCATTTTATTTGAAGTGTACTTTTATGGTATGTGGTCTTATGGACCGTGTCCTGATGTGGACACCTCTAAAGCCTTTTTCATATATGGTACCTGGACTAGATAATGAGTGGAATAGTCGCCTGCTAGACCCTGCTAGAGTCTAGAGTTGGTCCACAGTTCCATGACCAGGACCAAAACTGCATCGAGATCCAACGGATCCAGCGGATCCTCCTGTCAGAAGACGGGCAAGGAATAGGAATCAATGTGCTTCCATGGGAGAAGCCAACTATTCCGATTGAAACAAGAAAAGCCATCAAATGAGCAACAGTTTAGCCTCCACGCTGTCCAAGCCAAGAGAAGATGTGATCTACAGGAGCTACGTAGTAATTGGAAGGATTCTCCATTTCGATGAAAATGGGAAGATGCAGTTGAGAATGACCAATTGACTTCATTGCTTTATGTCCAATTTACCGGCTATTGAACGTCATTCCCATCATCTTTGAATTGTTTCATCAATAGATGGGATCCTCGATGCAAAGGTGAAGAATGCCCATGGTGGCGGAAAAGGAGCTTTTCAACACGATGAGGTCTCTGGAATGACAGCCCACGTGTCCCACATCGTTATTTCCGGCTTACCTCGACTCGTCCCACAAACAGGTTGGCCTCCTCTTCCTGGACAGTCAAGTTCATGGGCGCCGTGCGGTCAAATTCAGGGTCGTTATCGTTGACGTCTGTCACGACCACGTCGACTGTCGTGGTGGACGTCTGATGACAGGAAGAAACAACAACGTGAGTCGTTAGTACCACGGTCAAGTACCATGGCTCAACGGTACTACACTCCCACAAACGAGCGCGTCATTGTCTGGCCGCAATACTTCCCATCCGGAAGGGAAGCTGAGAGCTAAGCCGGGAATAAACGTCTGCCTTGGCGGGACAGCGGGTGGGGGACACGCGGAACTTCCCATCAGACGTGCGTTTGAAGTTTGGCCCGGCACGTGGCGGCGCGCGTCCCAGAGGAAAGCATCCACTTCCTGTTCCTTTCATCCGCCGTCCAGCGGGAATTCACCATCGTCGTTTGCTTTGTTGCGGCAAACGTTCAGTCGCTGCACCTCCACCCCAGGACAGCGTGCAGTGGGGGGGGTCATGAGCGTCACGGCAGTGACAGCCTGTATTTATCTTTCCCTTTGCCGGAGACCTGAAGTCAATTAGCGTCAGCATCCTCCCCTCATCAAAGCCCGGCGAGGCGGGCGGGATCGTTATTGACACGCCACGGCGGGGCGGGCCGTCATGTCTGACATCTGAGAGGAAGCGGAGGGGGCCGACCGCCTCGCTTCGCCTTTTATGTGACAAGATCAGTCTGTTGGGCCTCACGGCCTCCGTCCGGTGGGGGCAGGAAATGAGCTCCGGCTGGCGAGTGAGGCTGGAAGGCCGTTGGGATTCCAGAGGTCAGCCTTGGGAATCCAAATGTTGGAATCGGATGCATCACCAAGTGGATGAAATGTTCACCAGGCGTGAATAAAGTAGAATACGTACTGTAGAAGTAGAATATGTACTATGCTTTGGTATGAATATGGTACTGCTATTACTAATAACTTCCTACTAATAACTAATTACTAATAAGTTCCTTTTCCTGACAGAAGGCCAATTTAGCAGGATGTTGGATAAAATGGGAACCTTCTGTGGTTCCTTCAATCACCATCAGGACTGCATTAGCATCATGCTAACGCTGCTACACAACACACGTAGCCATTTCATGACCACCTGCAAGGCAGCAAAATGATGCACTGCCATGAATATGAATCTATATAAATACATATTCCCTGCAGGCAAACAATCATAAAGGTAGGATGAACAATCATGAAGAGCGTCGTGTCTTACCCCCCCAGGGTTGCCATCCGAGGCCGTTACCACCAGACGGTAGCGGTCCGTGCTTTCTCTATCCAGAGGTTTTTCCAGAATAAGAAGGCCAATCCTGTGGAGGACAAGGAAGTCGGATTGAAGAACTGGATATATACTCTATATATTTATATTACATCTTATTACTGTATATATATGTATATATAATGTATATATGTGTACATCTTATTACTGTATATATATGTATATATACTGTATATATGTATACATCTTATTACTGTATATATATGTATATATACTGTATATATGTATACATCTTATTACTGTATATATGTATATATAATGTATATATGTGTACATCTTATTACTGTATATATATGTATATATAATGTATATATGTGTACATCTTATTACTGTATATATATGTATATATACTGTATATATGTATACATCTTATTACTGTATATATGTATATATAATGTATATATGTGTACATCTTATTACTGTATATATATGTATATATAATGTATATATGTGTACATCTTATTACTGTATATATATGTATATATACTGTATATATGTATATATAATGTATATATGTGTACATCTTATTACTGTATATATATGTATATATACTGTATATATGTATACATCTTATTACTGTATATATATGTATATATAATGTATATATGTGTACATCTTATTACTGTATATATATGTATATATACTGTATATATGTGTACATCTTATTACTGTATATATGTATATATACTGTATATATTTATACATCTTATTAGTGTATATATGTATATATACTGTATTATATGTATACATTTTATTACTGTATATATGTATATGTATCTATACTGTATATGTTTATACATCTTATTAGTGTATATATGTATATACACTGTATTATATGTATAATTGTATTACTGTATATATATGTATATGTATATGTACATATGTATATGTATATATACTACTCTATATATGTATACATCTTATTACTGTATGTATATGTATATGTACATGTATATGTACATGTATATGTATATGTACATATGTATATGTACATATGTATATGTATATTAAGATATGCCTTTATTCGTCCCTCAGTGGGGAAATTTGTAAATTTGTATATATACTACTCTATATATGTATACATCTTATTACTGTATGTACATGTATATGTATATATTTATACATCTGTCAGCGGAGCGGTGAAGAATGAGAGCTGATTGGCCGGTCAACCAAAGAAGGGCTAATCACCCTTAATCGTCTGTGTGCCCCATCAGCATGTGAGTGTTTAATATGGGGGGGGGGGCACCAAGGATTCATGGGGGGGGGTGCATTGAGAGTCTCCTTGCATGGTGACCCTCCAAAGTGACGTCCTGGTTTGTAGGAGGGTAAGAACGCACGTTAATATTTCATGGCGTTTCCTCGGTGGAGCCGTCAGAGATGCTAATATGCCGATCTTGATTTAGAGCGCGGGAACAAGGCGGGTGGGAAAGTTCCATTTGTCTCCTCGTCGTCCCTGGAGATAATAAAGGAGAGTCGGACTCTCCTACGTTGATGCATCCTCAGCTTCCACCTCCAGACCTTCCTGAGAACGCTCCCGCCGCGACCACCATGAAAGGTGCCTTGCCAGGTCACCAAGGCAACGTAGAACCAGCTACATGAACCACTACACTACCAGCGGCATAGACAAGGCTTATTTACTTTACTGGATTAGAGTTTATTTAGCTAGCTAGCGGCCATCTTGAGTCCCTGCAGCATAAGAGTTGCAATGTGAATAACAAGAACGTAAAAGTGACTGTGGGGGTGCTATTTCATGTCTACAGGCTCTAATAACATTAAAGACTGCATTTGGAAAGTATTATATTACATTATATGACATTTATCAACACTGAATCCCATCTCGCCAAAGTTCTCTTCTGTGGTCGGGTCTGGGACCAGTCACCAGGGACAGCGAGTATTTTATATCAGTACTTTATATCAGCAAAAGTACAGCACATGTACTTGGATATTCTTATTTTTGGACTAGCTGATCATATTCCTCCACTAAAGCTGATTTATTCACGCGTGTGATTTTGAATAAGCTGAGGATTCGTGTGTTGCAGTAAAGGGGGGGGGGGGGCACAAGTGGTACACAGGCTGGTTATTACCCGGCATTGTTGGGGGTGGAGGGTGTAGGGTGGGGGGTGGGGGGCGGAGCTAGTCGTGCTGTGCTTCATTTCCTAAAAATCTCCCTAGCATTCCATCGGCTCCTTTCCCCCCAAAAGAGGATCCGTCAACAGGTTGCCTTTTTCCACGGAAGACGTTTCCACAAAAGCAAAGCTTGGAAATGCGACGATGGCGTATGGCCACGCCCATTCCTGGACGGAAGGCAGATTGATGCTTACGTCTCCGAGAGGTTGAAGACTTTGTGGGAATCCCCGCTGAGGATCTCGTATGTGATGGGGTCGTTTTCTCGGTCCGTGGCCTGCAGGGAGAGAAAGCGGGCGGCTAAGCAACAAGCTAGCTACAATCTACTGATCCGCCATCTTGGGTGGACGTGTTGGGGGGCCCCAGCAGGACGTCCCGTCGGCTTGAAGGCTCACCTGCAGATTGAGGAGGATAGCGCCGATCCTCGTGGCCTCGCTGACCTCCAGACTGTAGGTGAGCAGGGGGAAGCGCGGGGGGCTCTGGTTGTTGGGCGGCAACACTTCGATATAGACGGTGGTGATGGAGCTCCTGGCGAGCGGGAAGCAAAACGTCAGGCTGTTGACTGCGGAGGTGAGGCTACGACTCCAGCAGCCATTTAGCCAAGCGTCTGGGCCCTAAAGGCGGAAGCGGACCAGCGTACCTTCTCAGCGACTCTGGCGCGTTGTCAGACGCCTTGACGGTCAGCGCAAAAGATCTACCGACAGCGAGCGTGACGCCTGCCGCCACCGTGATGCGCCCCGTGCGGTTATTGATGACAAAGTGTCCCTGAGCTCCAGCCAGGATCTCGTAGGTCACCACCCCGTTTAGCCCCTCGTCAGCGTCCTCCGCCGTGACCTTCAAGCAAAGACGCAGAAGAAGATCAGCAGCCGTCAAACCTAAGAACTTGGGGGTACCCTGAACCCAAATATATACTGCAGTGGAAATATGTTGGTACTTCGGATACTTGACATTACTATCAAAGAACTACCAGGAATACCATGACACTACTATCATAGTACTACCAGGAATACAACGACATTACTACTAGTACAAGAGTACTACCAGGAATATCGTGACATTACTATCATAGTACTACCAGGAATACCATGACATTACTACTAGTACAAGAGTACTACCAGGAATATCGTGACATTACTATCATAGTACTACCAGGAATACCATGACACTACTATCATAGTACTACCAGGAATACCATGACACTACTATCATAGTACTACCAGGAATATCGTGACATTACTATCATAGTACTACCAGGAATACCATGACATTACTACTAGTACAAGAGTACTACCAGGAATATCATGACATTACTATCATAGTACTACCAGGAATACCATGACATTACTACGAGTACAAGAGTACTACCAGGAATATCGTGACATTACTATCATAGTACTACCAGGAATACCATGACATTACTACTAGTACAAAAATACTACCAGGACAACTAGAGTATAGAGGGGGAGGAGCCACCTGCTGTGGCCCAGCAAGGTGTGCTGTATTCGGGCACACGCTCCGAGCAGCCGGTGTGAAGCCACGGAGGTTATTTTTATATTCTTCTACTTGTACAAGTTTAACTTTCCCAAAAGCTTGTAAAATATACTTGCGAAGAGCACAGGCCCACACAGAGAGATTTCCTCTGACGTATTCCACCGACCCTTTATCGTAGTCCTTCCTGTGTGGCTTCTTGACCGCAGTTTAGTCACATGACCAACAAATATCAGTGTGAGGGTACGCCAGGTGTGGGTGTATTCTCCATGTTGGTGTGGACCAGAGCAGCGCCGCAGCACCCGTGTGACGCTGGTGTAGACGCGGGTGAACAAAACAAGCAGCCGGCCACGGGGGCCTTTCATAAAGCGCTTAGGAAAAATCAATTTAACACTCAATGACCTCTGACCTCATTTCATGGAGGCCAAACGGAGGTTTTTAAGACAGATTAAACTTGACCTTTCCATTTTTTTCCTCTGCCCAGGCAGCGCTGGGAGGACAGAAGCCGAGCAGAGGCAGGAAAGGAAGAACGAGGATGGAAGCCCTCACCACCACACGGGACAAAAAATGTGCCCAAGGGTCTCCGTTTTTTTCCGTGTTTCAGGGCTGGCTTGGTACAAACAGATATTTGTACGTTGAAGAACTATCAATAATCAATAATCAGTTATTAATCAGTCATTAGGAGAATCTGTCTTTAGCCGATGGTACCGATGGCACCGATGGTACCGATGGCACCGATGGTACCGATGGTACATCTGCCCCGGCCCACATTTCCTCCTATTATTTGAAAGTATGATTTATGTATCCCATTATTCCATGGTTCCAATCCCAGGCCTTCAGCGTTTAGGATGTAAAGGTTCCATGAAGACTAGCGTACACCCGGCATGGCCGGAGTAGCGACTACCAGAGAAGAAGAATAAAGATGACCATGACCATCCTGCAACCTCCAAGCGTTCTCCATGCAGCACCTTTAATGGACTACCCGGAATGATGGCTTATATTCCTTAGGATTTGCCCCCCACCCCGGTCTGCCTCTTCAACCCGTGTCCCTGGTGCAACGTGATGAACCATGAATGCAAAGCTCAGGCTTGACGGCTAAAGTGTGGAGCGAGCACGCCGGTACGTGTCGGGACTGGGAATAACGGGCAGGATGAAGGCGGCGCCGTGTCGGGATTCTTCCGTGTGCTGTGAAGAAGTCATCCGAGCATCCGTCACCTGCAGCACGGTCTCCCCGGGTCGCATGTCTGTGAATAAGTCCACGTTGTAGGACACCTGAGCAAAGGTGGGCGTGTTGTCGTTGGCGTCCATCACCAAAATGTTGACGGTGACGGGGCCACTCTGCTGGACGCCGTCTGACGCCACCATCTGCGGATGGAGGACACGATCCGGTCAGTGAAGCCCAACCAGCTTGGTAGGAACCCGCAAGTACAAATATACAAAAACGCCACAGCCCAAAGGCGCCCGGACGAGGCCCTCAGAGAAAGGAAGAAGCGTGAACTTCCTCATTCTTGTGACCAACCGAGTGGACGGATCGTTAAAATTCCAAGGAAATCTCAACTTCAAATATGAGAAAATCTTATTGGCTGTCTGACAAAAGTCTTCCTCAGCCATGGGACCAGCTTCCTGCAAAGGAAAGTCATCAGGAGAAGGAGAAGAGAAGCTTGACTCATCGGGAAGGCAACATTTCATTCCTGGAACCACCTGGTGGTCCTCCATGGATCAATAGATTTATTGATCCCAAAGGAAATGGAAAGCTTTTCATAGAATGAGGGAAGAGCCTGGCGACGAACCATCATCATAGCGTGGACGAATACAGACAGCTACGTGCAGGACACGCATGCATGTCGGACATGTGCATGTATGGCGTGCATTAAGTGCATGCATGTCGTCCATGTGCATGTGTGTTATGCAGTAAACGCATGCATGTCGTCCATGTGCATGTGTGTTATGCAGTAAACGCATGCATGTCGTCCATGTGCATGTGTGTTATGCAGTAAACGCATGCATGTCGTCCATGTGCATGTGTGTTATGCAGTAAATGCATGCATGTCATCCATGTGCATGTATGGCGTGCAGTAAACGCATGCATGTCGTCCATGTGCACGTGTGCGGTGCAGTAAAGGCGTGTTCCACGCGGTGCAAGGTTAAAGCGCCCAAGAGAAGACGGTGTATTTATTCACGTACTTTCCAAGTGTAAGGCTCACCTGAAGGACATTTCTTTCATAGGAGTTTTTTCATCCTGTCTACTCTGATCTTCAGCACTTGCTGAGGAGAGCGCCAAAATAAAAGCATGAAACAAAGAGGCTGTGGAGGGGAACTACTTCCTCCTGACATGAAAAGCCTCGTGCGGTCTTGAGTAGGAAGGTCACGTCCATATGAAATATGGTGTGTATACGTATACTACTTGCTATACTACTTGCTATACTACTTGCTATACTACTTGCTCATCGACTGCCGACTGTGGCGCTTCAAACCAACACAGCACTCCTCTCGTATAGATGATCTTTGAGTAGAATCGTGTTGTGCGTGGAAGGAGCTTTGGCAGGGATGAAAAACGTCACCTGTTGTGTTTGTTTGAAAATATGACATCTGTAGTCCCGGCACGGGAATACCAACGTATTTAATCCACATCAATCTGGATTAACCAAGCGCTTTTGGAGGACAGACTTACCGTCAAGGTGTAGGTCATCTGCTTCTCGCGGTCCACAGGCTTCAGCAGCCTCAGGTAGCGGACTATCCCACTGGGGGTCAGACCGAAGACCGCCTTGTAGTTGTCCTGGGTTATCTTCAGCATGGGGTCTTTGGTCTGGCGGCGACACAAAAGGGAAGCGGTCACCATGGCGACACCTTCCTCCACCATCACCGCCACAAATGAAAGCACGTGATTGGAAAGCACCCGGAGACGGACACAGGAAGCGTACTGTTGCTTTGGTACGACTTCCAAAATAAAAGTCCTCCTTTCCGATGACTTTGGCACACATCCGGACTCAAAGGATTATTTCTTACATGCACCCACACCCAAAGAGTCATTGTTTGGGAAAGATGGAGCATGTTGGCAAGCACACACACACACACACACACATGAACACATACACACACACGCACACGCACACGCACACGCACACGCACACACACGCCATTCCAGTGGCTCTATGGAGTGAAACATCCTAGCGTAGAATAAGATATCAGACATCAACAAAGCAAACACAGCAGAAGAAAAACAATCCAACCCCCACCACCCCCGCCCCCACCACACACACACTGGCCATAGCATTAGGTACACCTGCCCAACCCAGTGAGATGCAGCCTTCCCGTCCATATATTAATGTATTTATCATGTATTTATGTATTTATTTATTACGTTTGATATAAACGTCATTAGCCTTAAAACACATCGATGTGGCCAATTATGCAAATTAGATGTAACATCATCTTTAACCCCACCCACTTAGCTAAAAGGTAGATTTCACGCTGCGTGATGAATAAAGAGTCTACGGCTGTCCAGATGAATTTGTGATGTCACGCCGCCGCCATGATGCGCCCGTGTGTGTGTGGCCAAACCCCCCTTTACCTACAGGTGTATCTCCAGGCTCCAGCTACAATCAGGACAACACGGCTCATGAGCAAGGCACGTGTTACAAATGGTGGGTGTGAATGAGACGATGACGACAACGCCGCAATGCGCTCTACCTCCTCCACGTCGTTATCCAAAGCCACGATTTCCAGCGGCGAGCTGAGGTTGGCTCCGGCCGAGACGGTGGTGCCCACCGGCGCCGCCTCGCTGACGTAGCCCTGGTAGTTGATGAACTGGAAGTACGGCGCCTGGTTGTTCTCATCCAGGATGTCGATGACAAGGTCGGCGTAGGCCGGCAGCGGGTGACCGTTGTCTTGTTCCGCCTACGAATAAAAGAGCGATGTTATCCGTCATCGTCCTTCCTCGCCAGCATGGAAGCAGCAGTCGAGTCCAGTGGATCAGCGATGCAAGGTTAATGAACCGTTGAGACATGAGACCTGAGACCCGAGACCCGAGCCATTGAGACCTGAGACCCGAGACCCTTACCTTAATAACAAGCGTGAACCTCTGGTACAGGTCCCTGCTGATTGGCTGCAGGACGTGCAGCTCGGCTGTGGTCTTGTTGAGGGAGAAGTAATGAGGGAACGCCACCGGATGGCCTGCATGAAGAACGGAGAACTTTAGGCAGCGTGGGGCGCGGGGGGGGGGGCAGCAGGGTGATGATTGGGGGAGGAATTGGCCACGCCGGGAAGAGGAAATGAGTCAAGGAGATGAACTCACCAACCAGGATGTGGTAAAGGACGCCGGGTCTGTCTGACGGGGGTTGGATGTTTCTGTCCATGTCCACCGCCCGGATGGGGGGGGTGACGTTGAGGGGGTTGAGTTTACTCTGCGGCAGGAAGATGAGAGTTATGGCTGACGTGCAGGCGTGTGTATGAGGATGCGGGAACGCCGCTTAGCAAATCCGCCCTAAAAAGTGTTGACCAGGAAAATAAGACAGAATGACGTCTTTCAGACGCGCTCAGTTTTTGGCCTCGATCGGGTTTCAGACGCTTGGAAGGAATGTCAACATCGTCTTCCTGTCAACGGAATAAGCCTGAAGCCACGCTCCTGTCCACTGGGACGGGAACGCTGCGTGTGCTTCCTGTCACTACTCGTTTCTATCCGTTCTATGGAGGATGCAGTCGGGGGCACCATAGGCATCACACCCCGAGGAGGGAATATGACCAATAATTCCTGTATTCCTGGAAGAATATTCCTGTATTCCTTATTGGAGTTACTAATATAAATAACTATTGTACTTACTGACTCTATTAGTGTACATGTTGGTAGTATTATGGTATATTGTGGCAATATATATAAAGAAATGTAGATATTTCCATATTATTATATGTATGTTGATAATATGTTATCCCATATATTGGGATCCATATTGGAGGATAATCCTGTACCGGAGCAGGCTACCCTACCAAGAGTCACGGCCAATCCGCCATTCACTCCGCCGGTGTTGGTCCACCCAGCACGTCTGAGTCTATGGCTGGAATGACGCAGATCTTCCATGGCGTGCCAACACATTGTGTAGCTCGTGGCTGCCATTTTAGGAAGCCAGTGATGTCGCCATGCAGAAGAAGGGAACGTCGGCCCCGACTGCAGCATCGGCCTTAATTGGCAGACAGGAGGGCGAGCGCATGCGGCGTCCACGTGAAACAAGCACGGAAACGACTGGGCGGGGGGTCCAACCTTTCCTCCTGGTGAAGAATTAGCTTCTGCTTCCGTGCCCGCCACTTGGCAGCATGCGGAGCTTTTTATGATGAATTATACATCACACGCACACACACGCACACGCACGCACACGCACACACACGCACACACACACACACACAGCTGAAATGAAGGCAGGTGTTTGGATGGACGACCGTGGGTTCAGTTGTTCCTCATTTTTGGATGGGAAGCCAAGGAAAGGGGATGGACATCAAGACTGGAGGAACAACCAAGACCGGAATGACGTGGGGGCACTCCAGCCCCGTCAGTCCCACTCAACACATCTGACCACCGGGTCACATGATCACTCCAAGTCTTTATTTGCTCACTTCGCCCCTAAGCCTACCCTAACCCTAACCTCTAACCTCTAACCTCTAACCTCTAACCCTATCCCCTGTCCCCTATCCCTACCCTCTAACCCTAACCCTAACCTCTAACCTCTAACCTCTAACCTCTAACCCTATCCCCTGTCCCCTATCCCTACCCTCTAACCCTAAGCCTACCCTAACCCTAACCCTGGGTATTGGAGCTCCCATTGAACATACCAAAAAGGCTGCAAACACTTCAGGATGGCTCATTAGCTAAAAGTTAAAAAAACTAAACTAGAAGGAGCCCTAATTGGCTCTCCTCATGTCAGCTTTCCCACTATTGTGCCTATGAATTGTGAGGGGGTGACCATTATGGGGGGTGGGTGGGGGG